>NC_134486.1:99996973-100119473 GCF_040206685.1 Ascaphus truei | reverse complement strand
ACATGATATTTCATTATTGGGACTATAAATCTTTTACCATAATTTTTTTCTAGTATGTCATGCTAATTTGATTAACAAAAGGGGAACATTACTGTATATGATTAATAAAGGTGTGCTCTTCATTTAAGGTACATGGTTCCAATCGGCAGCTCTGAAGTTCCGTGAGACGGAAAGAACTATCTATATATCTCTTTTGGAAATCGGACTGTAAAAGGACAAACTTATATATAACTCCACCGAATTCTACAGTATGTTGAGAAAAACCAAAGGAATGCCCCCACTTGCTATTAATAATATGCACGGGCAGTACATACTGTATTTGAATTTGTCTATCCATTTACCATTCCATCTGTCTGATATAAAAAGTAAATGTCTTTTATACAAGCTGCCGCCTTAAGAGATAAATAGTGGGCACACAGTTTTAACATTTTAAATGTGTTTTTGCTTTGTGTGCTCATGCATTTTGAATTCCACTATTCACTTGAATTCTGAAAACCACATGGGGGTACATTTTGATGCTTACCGTATGCTACTATTTTGTGTGGTAAATTATATTTTATCTGAGATCCATGTACAATTACTCTAATAATGTTTAATACCATGTTAACTCATGTTAAATTGAGCAAATTATTTGTGGTTGAATTAAATCTCAGTTTCTGTATCCTTCTGTTTCCCATTAAACAAATTATTCTATTTTCGTGTTTATTTTTGATGCCGTAAATTAAAGCAGTGGCTTCCTATTTGAATAAAAAATGTATTTGGGGACACAAACTTCTATAAAGACTTTTATGCCCATTTTTAGTTACTCCATGTGCACGTTTCAGGTCATTTTATAGAGGGGCTATTGGGACTGAAAAGACAAAGCGCTCCAAGGGTAAGTATATAAAAATGTAATGAACAAACACAAGTCATCTAAAACTCACATTTCAGAACAGGACAGGCCGCTTTACACAAGGGAGATTCCGCTGGGTGAAGAGGTAATGCGACAAAGGCCCTGTGCATCGGGTCTCTATATCAACTAGCGAGCCTCTGTTCCCTGGCAGGATCAGTCATTTCCAACGTGAGAAGTAAGACATGAACCGCAACACGTTTCGCACGTTACCATGAACATTGGGGTGTTTGAGCATCTTAGGAACATCAAAAACACCAAAAAGAACTTTGTGGAAAAGGTAAACACCTTACTTATTTGCTTGAGCATTTCCTGGAAGTCCATAACTGTGATCCGCACGCAATGCACTTTTTCAGCGATCGAATCTGTGGTTAATGACATCCGTGCCAATAATAAAGATGTGAGGTTATTACAGAGAGAACAGTTTTTCATTTTCAGGTTGTAAAACAAGCATCTTGGAAGTTTCAATGACACCGTAGATGTCACCGAATTTCTTTAATGTTAGGAGCATGTTAGTCCAATGATTTAGCAAAAAGAGGGTTTAACCGGGCGTACAATAGTGAATTGGGTATGGATTTATCTAAAATATATTTTATACCATATACCCAAAAAATAAAGTGCGGAAAATATATATGATAAGTGCAGTGACTTTGCTAACTTAATTACTTATATATGTTAAAGCACATTGAGACCTCTAATAATACCTTCACCAAAAATGAGTGAAATAAGTGAATATTAGGTAAATAAAGGTAAGTGCAGCAGCTCAAAAATCCATTTGTAGACCGTCCTCTGGACCCGAAAGCAGCTTGGATATCCGAAAATCTGGGGAGCGCTTGCAAATCACGTGAGCATATGTGAAAGATAAAAACAGAATATAGTATAACCAGTAACAGGTGAAAAATGAATATGTAAAAAAAAAAGTGTAAGTCCCACTCACAAATGAGAATAATAATTCCAGCAGATCAGAGATCCACCTCTCTCTGATGGGAGCTCAGTGGCAGATTCACCTCTGTGTGTTTTATCTCTGTGTATCGTGTAGCTCCAGTGTTGTCCGTCAATGGGAGTGTTACTCGTCAGTAAAAGAGAGCTAGACGAATATAGAGTAGTATGTCCAAAATTGTATTGCACAAACAATAATAAAAATAGGATTCACTCACATTTTACATATGTGTAACATTCATTTGAGAGAGCTCCCTGATCTCTGGCTTTCTCCCGATCTTCAGCGCATCTCCGTTGCTTCCGCAATCGTCACTGCCGGTGATGTCAGTGGTTGGGGCGCATGGAGTGTCTGCAATAGCGCGACTGCAAGGAATTGGATCTTTGGTCCTCTGGAACACAATTCAACGCGCTTCACTGAGGCTTTCTCAAGAATTATGCTCAATAGTACTGTTAGGATCGCCGCCAGGCTCCGCCCCCAGCACGCGTCATGCGGCTGTACCTCTGGCATTCACAGACCGCTATCTGTGCGCACGCAGCTGCGCAATGCCTCATCCGCGGAGGCGCACTCCCGCAGTATCACCACGGCACCCACTCTGCGTCGCACTCCTCGCACGCACGCCGCGCGCCAACGAACACTAGCAGCATCAGCTGTGTTACACCAGCAGCCAATCCTGCACTAACCTATCGGCTCGTGGCTTATGTGTGAGGTCATCATCTGCTAGTTCCTGATTGGTGCTTTCCCCTTTAAATGCCTTCCTGTTTCACTTTCACTTTGCTGAACATAAACACTGTTGTGCTGTGCTCGCTGCTTCTTGGATCTTGGCTGTTCCTGTGCCTTGCCTGACTCGTGTTGTGACCCTTGCTTGTACCTGGACCTGTTTCTTCTCTATCCTTGGACTTCGGCTTGTTATTGGACCCCCGCTCTCTCCTCAATCACGGCTTTGGATACCGACCATTCTTCTCTCTCCAACCCCGGAACACGGCAAGTACCACGGCTTCCCCAAACTCTCCTACCCCGACCCAGCTCCACGACTCCGACTAAGCATTCCGGACCTGGCTCCGTGGTTGTAGGGCGGCGGTTATATACATCCCCACCTCAGCCCCGCTGTGTAGTCCTGTTTGTGGTGGGCGCAGCGTGACATTATGTTAAGCCAAACAAACATGGACCCCGCTGAGGTGGGTCAACGATTGGACAAATATGACGGGTGGTTTCTGGAAATCATTGGATCCTGTGCTCAAAGGGACAAACTGCTTGATCACCTTAAGCAAGACCTAGCCGCCCTATCTGACAGGGTCAGGGTTCTTTCTGCCTCTACTATTAACCCCGCAGCATCTATACCTATTTCCATTCCAGTGGCCCCGACTTTTGAACCAAGATTACCTACCCCTAACCGCTATGCTGGTGATCCTTTGGGTTGTCGGGGATTCCTGAACCAATGTTCAATACAGTTCGAACTGCTTCCTTCTCATTTTTTATCCCAACGCTCGAAAGTGGCATACACTGGCGACACACTTTATTCGAGCTTGGCTAGTCCCACGAATTCGGGTATACCCGGGTGTATTGAGGTTTGTGACTGTTTTCTGCCCGAGTGCATTGAGGTATTTTCCAAGCAGGGATTGAAGCATTTTATTCCCGCTGGCTGCAATAATGCACAGTATATATATATATACTGCATTACAATTCATGAATTTATGCCATCTGGTAGACACGCGAAGCATTGCAGCCTATTAAATCCTAATCATTATCATTTAACAGATCAGCCGCCCATCAGCCAGGCATGAACCCAGGCTGGGAAGGCAAATGCAACGGGGCTTGTCAGAGGTGAGGAGCGGAGCATTCCAGGTATCTGCCAGGTACATACCGGGTATTTGCTCGAATAAAGTGTGTCGGTGCAGTACATCATTTCCCTTCTGACCGACGATGCTCTGGCCTGGGCCTCTCCGATCTGGGAGCTACGACTAGACCTGACCTCCGATATCAATCTCTTCACCGCTAAGTTTCAGAGGGTCTTCGACACACCTGGTCACTTCTACCCTGGCCTGGGCCTCTCCGATCTGGGAGCTACGGCTAGACCTGACCTCCGATATCAATCTCTTCACCGCTAAGTTTCAGAGGGTCTTCGACACACCTGCCACTTCTACCCTTCTCAACATTTCTCAGGGGGACCATACCGTGGCCCGCTATGCGCTGGAGTTCCGGACTGTGGCCTCTGAGACCGACTGGAATGACGTGGTCCTGTCGGCAGCATTCTGGCAGGGGTTGTCCGAGCGTCTCAAAGACAAGTTGGCGTCCCAGGACCATCCCGGAGGACTTGAAGACCTTTTGGCACTTTGCACCCGCATGGATCTGCGTCTTCAGGAGAGAAGAATGGAGAGGGTTAGACGACAACAAGGTATACAACCTTCTACCTGTCATCCAGCAGGATCCGTGCGTCCTGCAGCAACAACGCAAGACAAACCTAGGCAACTAGGAGGGACCAGGCTTTCGTTTGGTGAGAGGCAGCACAGACGATGCGCAGGACTATTCCTATACTGCGGGAACAATGGGCACCTACTGGCTTCCTGCCCGCTGAGATCCGGAAAACTCCACAGCCCAGTAAGAGTTGGGAGGATCACGCTGGGCACCGCATCCTTACCTCCCTTGCAACCTTCCACTAGGATCAACCTCCCCATCACCATATCCGGAGAGACCTTCCGAGTCACAACACAGGGCTTTCTGGACTCCGGGTCGGGGGGAAACTTTATTGACCAAGGATTTGCGGAGAGACACCGAATACCATTGGTACTTAAGGATCGTCCCGTGGGTCTCGAAGCGATAGATGGCTGTCCGCTGCAACCCGCGTTCATCTCCCTTCAGACGGTACCCGTCCAGATATTGACCGGGGAGTCTCACTCCGAGACTATACAATTGGACGCCATCCATACCCCCTCAGCAGACGTCATACTGGGGCTTCCGTGGCTGCAGACACACAACCCCCTAATCGACTGGACGGAGTCTCTGCCTGTCTGCTGGAGCCCTCAATGTCAGAAGCATTGCTTACCCTCTTCCAAGGCTTTGGCGGGAGTATCTGTACCTGATCCAGACAGAGTTCAACTTCCAGTAGAGTACGAAGACTTCTGGGATGTGTTCAACAAACAGCAAGCAGAGGAACTTCCACCGCATCGCCCGTATGACTGCCCCATCGATTTGTTGCCCGGTGCCATTCCGCCTAGAGGTTCCTATCCACTGTCTCTGCCTGAGACTAAAGCTATGAAAGACTACATTCAGGACAATCTTCAGAGGGGTTTTATTCGAAAATCTTCCTCACCTGCTGGCGCAGGCTTCTTTTTTGTAAAAAAGAAGGATGGCTCGCTCCGTCCTTGTATAGACTATCGCGGCCTCAACAAGATTATCGTAAAGAATCGTTATTCTCTCCCGTTAATCTCCGAACTGTTCGATACTCTACAGGGTGCCAACATCTTTACCAAGTTGGATCTACGAGGGACCTACAACTTGGTAAGGATTTGTCAGGGGGACGAGTGGAAAACGGCATTCAATACTCGCGATGGGCACTACGAGTACCTAGTGATGCCGTTTGGTCTCTGCAATGCACCAGCCGTATTTCAAGACTTTATTAATGAAATCTTCAGGGACCTGTTGGACCAACATGTAATCGTGTACCTGGATGACATTTTGATCTACTCCAAAAACATTCAGGAACATCCAGTATATGCTAAACAAGTTCTTCAAAGGCTACGGGAGATTAAGCTCTTTGCCAAACTGGAGAAATGCCACTTTCACCACTCTTCAACCTCCTTCCTCGGTTACATTATTTCGGACACCGGACTCGCCATGGATCCCGACAAGGTCAAAGCAGTTACGGACTGGCCGTGTCCATTATCTCTTAAAGCCGTCCATAGATTTCTTGGGTTCGCAAATTACTATCAGCGGTTTATTCAAAACTTCTCCTCTATAGTGGCACCCATTACGGCTTTAACCCAAAAAGGGGCGGATCCAACACTCTGGTCTCCCGAAGCCACCAGAGCGTTTGAAAAATTAAAGAAAGCCTTTTCTTCTGCTTCCATCTTGGTACACCCAGATCCAGGGTTACCTTTCACGCTGGAAGTGGACGCCTCCGACGTAGGAGTTGTGGCAATACTGTCTCAGAGGAAGAACCCGCAGGCCCGCCTGCATCCATGCGCGATTTTTTCCAAAAAAAATTCTTCTGCAGAGAGAAACTATGATGTAGGAAACCGCGAACTCCTCGCAATAAAGATGGCCTTAGAAGAATGGCGACACCTTCTAGAGGGTACAGAGACACCGGTCACTATCCTGACTGACCACAAGAATCTACTCTACATTGAAGGTGCGCGTCGCTTGGGGTCACGTCAGACATGGTGGTCCCTATTTTTCACTCGTTTTAACTTTCTTATATCATATATTCCTGGTTCCAAAAACGTAAAAGCCGATGCACTATCCAGACAATTCCTGGTCGAGGACAGAGCAGAGGATCGTCAACAGACTATACTTCCTCCCACATGTATTTTGTCTGCCAACACCTTTGACACCTTACCACACATTTCCAGGGCTCAACGTAACATCCCTGTAGGCCTCAAGGTTCCAGAAGGACGCCTGTTCACTCCCACGAACTTCCATAGGAAAGTGATGGAATGGGGTCATGCGTCCAGGACCGCTGGTCATCCTGGCACCAGGAGAACAATCGATTTGTTGGAGCGCACCTTCTGGTGGCCAGGCATGCGCAAAGACATTGAATAATGTGTGGCTTCGTGTCCCATATACGCTCAGAATAAAACGCCTCGCAATAGGCCGGCAGGCCTTCTTCAACCACTACCAATTCCAGATCGTCCATAGACACATCTCTCCATGGATTTTATCGTGGAGTTTCCCAGCTCTAAAGGGATGAACACCATACGGGTGGTCGTGGATCGCTTTTCTAAACAGGCGCATTTCATCCCACGTAAAGGTTTGCCCAGCGCGCCTAAACTCTCAGAGGTCTTCGTCAAGGAGATTTTCAGACTCCACGGTACTCCACAAGTCATAGTCTCGGACCGAGGCTCGCAATTTATCTCCCGATTTTGGAGAGCCTTCTGCCAACGTCTGGGCATTTCACTTCATTTCTCCTCTGGGTACCACCCACAAACGAATGGACAAACGGAAAGGACCAATCAGTCATTAGAACAGTTCATTCACTGTTTTGTCTCGGATTCACAGGACAATTGGTCTTATCTCCTCCCATGGGCAGAATTTTCACATAATAATCTTAGAAATGAGTCCACTCAACAGTCCCCTTTTTTCATGAATTATGGATTTCCTACCTCGGCCTTTCCTTTCACAGTCTCCAGTTCGGGAGTTCCCGCTGCCGAGGACAGAATCCAGTGCCTCCAGGACTCTTGGGAGAAGATTCAGGGGAACCTGAGACAAGCCATCAATATGCAGAAGAAACAAGCTGATCGTCACCGTCGGGAGGTTCCATCTTTTACTCCTGGACAAAAGGTCTGGCTTTCTACGAAGAATATTCGTCTCAAGGTCTCTTCACCCAAATTGGCACCCAGATTCATTGGCCCATTCGTCATTACGGAGAGGGTCAATCCTGTCACCTACCGGCTTAAATTGCCGGCAACCATGAAGATTCCTTCCGCTTTTCACATTTCACTTTTGAAACCTTTTATCCAGGATCCCCAATCATCCATTCGAGACTTGCCTCCTCAGCCTGTTCTTGTGGAGGATCAACAGGAGTTTGAGGTGCAGACAATCCTCGACTCCAGAGTATCAAGGGGGAGACTGCAATACCTCGTTCATTGGAGGGGTTTTGGTCCAGAGGAACGTGTATGGATCCCTCGGAAACAGGTACACGCTTCCAGATTGGTCAGGGCTTTTCATCACAAATACCCTTTGAAGCCTGCCCTGGGTTGTCCGGAGGTCTCCCCTGAAAAGGGGGTACTGTCGGGATCGCCGCCAAGCTCCGCCCCCAGCACGCATCACGCGGCTGTACCTCTGGCATTCACAGACCGCTATCTGTGCACACGCAGCTGCGCAATGCCTCATCCGCGGAGGCGCGCTCCCGCAGTATCACCACGGCACCCACTCTGCGTCGCACTCCTCGCACGCACGCCGCGCGCAAACGAACACTAGCAGCATCAGCTGTGTTACACCAGCAGCCAATCCTGCACTACCCTATCGGCTCGTGGCTTATGTGTGAGGTCATCATCTGCTAGTTCCTGATTGGTGCTTTCCCCTTTAAATGCCTTCCTGTTTCACTTTCACTCTGCTGAACATAAACACTGTTGTGCTGTGCTCGCTGCTTCTTGGATCTTGGCTGTTCCTGTGCCTTGCCTGACTGGTGTTGTGACCCCTGCTTGTACCTGGACCTGTCTCTTCTCTACCCCTGGACTTCGGCTTGTTATTGGAGCCCCACTCTCTCCTCTCCTCGATCACGGCTTCGGATAATGACCATTCTTCTCTCTCCAACCCCGGATCACGGCAAGTACCACGGCTTCCCCGAACTCTCCTACCCCGACCCAGCTCCACGACTCCGACTAAGCATTCCGGACCTGGCTCCGTGGTTGTAGGGCGGCGGTTATATACATCCCCACCTCAGCCCCGCTGTGTAGTCCTGTTTGTGGTGGGCGCAGCGTGACAAGTACTAACCCATCTATTTATAACAGCTAACCTAATGGCCCTCCCAAAGGCATTAAGACACATAAAGATCAGACATATGATAGAGATAATGTAACCATTCACTCACCTTTTTTAGGCGCAGGGAGTTCTCCCAGTTCATGGGAGACATTAAACAGATTCTCCCCGCTACAGGAATTAGAACATCTAGCCGTTCATAAAAAAAGAAAGCTAGAGGAAAACGGGGCAGAAGGAGGAAGCTATTAAAACAGGAGAACAGGAAAAGCAAGAGTAATATTTTTAATTTAAGCAAAATTACATTGAATGATTTTCAGGAAAAAGTGATAAAAAAATGTTTAACTTTTGCACCAACTGTGGGTCCTAACAATTTTAAACTATTTATTGATGCGAATACATTTTTACGAAAATTAACGATCCAAAGACATTTTCTAAAACAAAATGTAGAAAGAAGAGATATAACACAAATGGACAATATGTTACCTCTAAAAAGGAGGGAGGATGGTTTTATACATACTAAATTAAAACCAAGATCCACTTTTTATCCTAGTCACGAAAAAGGAGAGTTTTTAGAAGCTTTTTTATCAAATGGTTAGTAATGATTTTAATATGCTAACAGAAGCGAATACAACATTTAAGAATAATATGACAAAAAGAGAGAGAGATGCTTACAAAGTTTAATGAATAATGATGACATCATTATAAAACAGGCAGATAAGGGGGGAGGAGTTGTAGTTATGGACAAGGAGTTTTACATTGAGTCGAATAGGATTTTGGGAGATACTAGCACTTATTTGGTTTTAAATCATGATCCAACTTTTGAATTTTTAGCAGATTTGAAAACATTATTATTAACAGGAAAAGATTTGGGAGTTCTATATGACAATGAATTCAAATATTTATATCGAGAAAAACCTAGACTTCCCTTATTTTATTTTCTCCCAAAACTCCACTAAGATATTTGCCACCCGCCAGGAAGACCGATAATATCGGGTATCGAGTCGTTGACTACTAATCTGTCAGAATACTTAGGGGCTTATGCAGAGAGGATAGAGAAGGGAAATAGCGCCATCTTTTGGTGAAAATACGCACCAGAGAAGCTTGTCCTGCAGAGAACATGGAGAGATTCATAAAATTCGCCACAGCAGGTTTCTTTACTTTAAAAATTGCCAAACACGTGGCGTGATTGGTAAATTCGCCATGTTAAAATAGGGTGGTATGCAGGTAGCATAGATGCACTGCAACTCGCCATTCTGCCCTATATTATAGCGAGTTCAATGTAGCCAGAAAAACTTGGCAATTTTGAATCTCATCAGAAAAAAGAGGTAACGCAGCTTTCAGCATACGCCCATAACTTACTCCAATTCTGTGGCTATTTTCCTGCCGTTTTCACATTAAATAACGTTCCTCTCTGCATAAGCCCCATATATTGTTTTTTACAAAAATATATTCCTACACTAAAATCTTTTTTGATAGATACTACTGACATTATTAGAGTTTTAAGAGACATTAATTGGCAGAAAGAATTTATATTAGAGACAGCAGATGTTACATCTTTATACACCTCAATTATACATCAAGATGGAGAAGAATTTATATTAGTGACAGCAGATGTTACATCTTTATACACCTCATTTATACATCAAGATGGAGCTAAAGCTATTGACAAAACATTAAGAGCAGATAAAGACTTGAAGGAAGATCAGGTCATTTTTATTATAGAAGCAATCGAATTTATATTGCAGAAAAACTATTTCTGGTTTAATGATTGTTATTATTTGCAGCAATGTGGTACCGCCATGAGGAGTAAATTCGCACCGAGCTACGCCAATATATTTATGGGAGTTTGGGAGGAGGATTATATTTGGTCCAATATAGAGCTCAGTGCGAAAATAGTCTCCTGTCGGAGATTCATAGACGATATTATATTCATTTGGAGGTGTAGTGTTGAAGAATTGAATGCATTTTGTTAATATACTGTATCAATGGATTTTATTATTGACCTGCTCCAATCAAGTGGACATAATACCATTCTGGCAGTAGTGAATCGACTTACAAGTCCTCTCTAGGAATTCGTTTAAATTTATCGCCTGGCTATCATCCACAATCCAATGGCCAGACAGAAAGGACCAGTCAGGCTTTGGAACAATACTTACCATGTTTTGTTTGCCATCTCCAGGATGACTGGATTGATTTCCTACCATTAGCTGAGTCTTCATACAACAACTCACATCATTCATCGACTCAGACGAGTCCTTTTTTCTCAAATTATGGATTTCATCCAATTTTTTTCCTCGTTTTCCATCTTCGGCCCCATTCCGGCAGTTACAGAGAAACTGGAGATTCTGCGAGACATCCATGAGACCCTCAAAGAGACACTTCGTGAGACTCAAGTAAAGTACAAAAGAGCAGCAGACCAACATCGCAGACCCTCCCCAGAATTTCAAGTCGGGGATAAAGTCTGGCTTTCTACAAGAAATCTATGTTTAAAGGTTCCAACCATTAAATTGGGACAAAAATACATCGGGCCATTTCGCATCTCAGCACTAATAAATCCAGTTTCCTTTAGATTAGAGCTGCCTGAGACCATCAAAATACACATTGTGTTTCATTCTTCTCTGCTGAATCCGTTTCCTAGACGGAGACTTCCTCCCCCTGAACCTGTCCTCGTGGATAACGAAGAGGAATTCATTGTGGAGAGAATTTTGGATTCCAGGTTACACCGAGGGAAACTACAGTACCTGGTTCACTGGGGGGGCTATGGCCCAGAGGAGAGGTCTTGGGAACCCAAAGATTTTGTACATGCTCCGCGACTTGTCAAAGCTTTCCAGCGGAGATATCCAGACAAGCCTAGCAAGGATCGTCCGGTGAACGCTCTTGGGAGGGGGGAGTAATGTCATATTCTCTAGCCTGCTGTACCCATGCTTGCTCACAGGGATTGCTGCCGCTCTCTCAATGTCTTGTTCTAGCCTGCAGTACCTATACTTGTCCACCGGGATTGCTGCTGCTAAACTAAGGAACATTCCAGACCCTGATACCTGACACCTCTGCATCTGTGCTCTACCTCTCAGGCTGCCTATATTAACCTCCCTTTCCTGTTCCTCCCTTGCCTGTTTATACAGGTTCCTCAGCTCTTGCTGGTTCCTGTGTTTACTGCTGTGCAAGATATTGCTAGTGTCCTGTTCCAGTCTACTCGTTGCCGACCTTTGCTTGTTACCTGACTACGCTATCTGGCGCCTGCCTCTGACCCCTGCTTGTTTCCTGACTACGCTATCTGCCGCCTGCCTCTGACCTTTGCTTGTGCCCTACCACTCTCCCTGCTGTTCCTGCCACTGGGATCCACTTCAGCCGAAGTCCAATCCTTGACATCATCTCACCTTTTGTGAACTTTTTATATAGGAATATATATTTATTAACACTATGAAAAAAAAGAAATGTGGATTGAGAAGGGAAGAGGATACAGAAATAAAGATAAGGGGGAGGTAAAGGGTACAAGACTTCCGCAAAGAAATTACATCTTAGATATAAATAAATATTTAGGGGGGATTTTACTTATAAAGCTGCAAATTCCTATCACTTTATTTTTTTCCGTTTTTTCTATTGTATGATCCGGGGAGTCTCCCACAACACGGTGGACAGGGTTGGAATTTCTGAGATTCCTGAAACGTAACCCATGATCCCCAGAACCATTAGGTTTATAACATAGCATGAGTCTGAAAAGAACATTGAGTGTCATACTGTAGCAACATTCTCGTTAGTCCCTGGCTTTATATCGGAAGTGGTGTCTGTTGGGGGACTAGTATAGGCGATGCACAGCTTCTCTAGAAGGAACTGAAATGACGGAGGCTGCAGCGCTCAAATGGTAAAAAAGTATTCTTTAATGCAGGGGTGCGCAAACTGGGGGGGGGTTTGGGAGGAGGACGCGAGCGATTGCAGAGGTCCCGCACTCTTTTCCAAGGCATTTAAATTAAATGCTGGGGGACCACGCGAGGCCTCTGCAACCTCTACTTACCGAGGTTCAGCTGGCTTCAGGACGCGTGACCATGGCAACGCGGCGTCGAATGATGCCGAGGGGTCATGTGCGGTCAGTTGCCATGGTAATGTGATGGGTCACGGGACGTCACATGACCTGCGGCGTCATTTGACGCCACACCGAGGTAAGGGGGAGGGGGGGGTCGCGACAACCGAGGAGAGCTGCCGGGGGGGTGGGGGAGGGGGGGCAGAGCAAGAAAAGTTTGTGCACTCTGCTTTAATGAACCATCAGCAACATGGTATCACACGAGTGTGTGAGAGAGACCTGGCTTTTTATCAACTGTGCTCCAGTTGTTCATAATATGCTGCCACTTGTCTGCCAGACGTTAGTACCAGTGTATGAGCTTCTAATTTCAGAAAATGCAAAAAAAAAACGAGCATTATATATTGCTGCTTTAACAAAAGGACCATTGTTTACATATAGACTTTTTTTTTCAATAGTATATTACACTGCAATGTTCGAACCGTGGGAGAAGCAATGGTAGATAGACAGCAGTGGCAATGCCAAATTCCAGAAAAGGTTTAGTACATACAGTATACAATAAATTTACAGTATACAAGATCTAATAATAAAGGTTACTGTGTTAACCAAATATGTTTGTTTTCTTCTGTGCTGTGATGCAATCCCAAAGCTTGCATATAGTTCTCCATGCTGTGCAGTTATGTATTAAAATAAAACTAACCTACTCCAATCTTGGTCCTATCTGTCATTCTTAATCCATTTGTTACTGTTTTCAAATGATTACAAACCAAAATAAATGATCATTTATGTTTTGCCTCCAGTGTTTCCAGCTGCTGCTTTCTGCTCGTGTTAGTTTGTGAGTTTCTGTTTATTGTCTAGTAAAGCACCATATCTGCAAGAAGACTTGAGAAGAACAGAATCTTGCCATGTATGGTGCTTAGCAGGCATCAAACCTGCAGTACTGCAAGCAGAAATTCTATTACTAAGTAGCTAACAAGTTGTAGGATGATTCATTTAATCCTGCCTCATGATTTACTTTATTATAGACAGTGCTCTTGCCACAGCACTAAAAGTAGTCCATATAAAGTCATCTTCTGCTCTAGGTGGACCTGCTTTATCTCCACTTCTAAATGGCAAGTCCTGCTTGCAAATACATTTACAGTATATCTTTCAGCATTTATCTGGCATGCATTAAGGCAGTCTATGTGAATATCAAATGTTCTTGTACTGCAATATATACTGTAAACATTTACAGTAGGTATCCCATATGTGGCAGAGGTAGTCAGTATGGCAACAGCACCTTGTTTTATTATAAACAAACCCCTCATAATAATATCAAAAGAGCAGTCCCACTAGCATTTCATTTTAGACTTCAGTTGACAAAAAGTAATGTTATTCTCTTACACTAAAGGTTATTTCCTGAGGAATATGGATGGGTTGTTTTAATCTGCTTCATGGATCGAAATTAAAAACAATGTCTGCCTAAATTCTCACCTAGTTAACAAAAATTGTATTGAAATAAAATAATTGATGTAATTGGCTTCTTTAAAAGTAATCACCCAGAAAACAACAATTTTCCTTTTGTGAAAAGAAAATGTATCTGGTCTCTGAAATAACTTGTGTATATTAAAATGCCGTTTGTGAATGATCTTTTTCCTCCACCCATGCCCTGTGTTGACTCATCCCATGGTGATTTTATCATAATGATGCACACTTTCCCTCCCTGTCAGAAAAATGGGATGGAGAAGGTGATTTCTCTGTGAAAAAGGTGGTTCAGTCCAGCTCAAAATACAATTATATCGAGAGAGAGAGAGACAGAGAGAGATAAAAAAAAGGGATTAAAGCAGCTCTCAAGTTGCAGTTTGCTATGTGAACTACAGTACTGTAACTTTGAAATATTTCTTTATTATGTGTATAGGGCTATATACTGTACTGTACAGTACGTTCCATTACTGCTTTTGGAGCCCTCCCTTTGCTGTACATATTAGCCATTTGCTTTGATGTTTTCTTGCTACAGTGCTGCTTATAGTACATACGATGGTAGCTTGTGTATGAAACAGACAGGTTGTACTGTACATTTGTGCAAGTGAGCCGTTGCTTTCACCAGTTCCTCGCTTTCCTGCCATCACCTCTCCTCTCTGCAAACTAAAAGACAGGAATAATGGAAATGACCAAAGCTCAGATCACACCGTCAGTGAAATTACCGACACAATATTATAGTGACCATGTGCAGTAACGTTTTATTTTACATTTTTTTAAAACTTTTTCGTGGAATACAATTGTGTATTTGTAATTGCCAATATATTGTAATAATTGGTTCTTCCATACTGGTTTGTTATTGATTATGCCATACAAGAAACACTTGTTTATTAAAATCTGTATAGTGGTGCAATTCCAAAAGACACCCGATGTCAAATACCACCTTACAGGATCATTCAGTGAATTTGCTGTATGGTGTTTTCTGGCAATACAGTAGGAGGTGTTTTATGGCATTGCACTGCTGATTAGACATGAATATTTATCTTTTTTTATTTTATTTTTTCCCATCTAGTCTTTCACAGCATTTGTTATACACTATTTGTTTTAAATAACTTATATTTGTTGCTATAATTTCTATTCTGGGTAAGGAAATATTGATCAGATTACCTTTATAACAAAACATTTTCTATGTTTGGTATACTATAGATGCCTGTTAGTTCTTTCCATTTGTTTTTTGTTATTTACTATTTTCTTGTAATATAAGCTTTCTTTCATCTGTTTCCTTAGTAGTGGTGAATTCCATAATATGCATAAAAATGTCAATAACATCAATTATTGTAAGCAATGCTGCCGGTAACTGTCTCAGGCCGGTTACTATTGGCCTCCTGTGTGTCCTCTACCTTGACAGGCGCATCTCTCACTCACCAACTCATCGGGCCCAGTCACTCCGCTCCCCAACAACCCAAAGCCCAGTTTAGTACTGTAGTCCTGAGACCCTGGAAAGCTGTTGGTGGCCTTGACTGGGGTTCCATGATGTAAGTAGCTCATCATAAAGTTCATTGCTTCGCAGGATCCTCCTATCCTATGAGGAAGAAGAACGGAAGAGGAGGAGGAGGACACCACCTCTTCAGTTCCATCACCGGCGACTGTGCGATCCAGTGATTGCCACTGCCCCTCCAGCACTTGAAATCTGATGCTGCGGCCACTCCGGCACTCAAAGGGTAAAACATACAAGGTGCTTTAACATGGGGTCACAAACTGTTTTGTTCTGCAGATGAAAAAAATATATATATTTTTCTTGCAACCATATTTGGTACTTGGGATACATTTGTTTTCTTACATACAGGTTTGGTGCTATAGAGGCCAGCAACACATTGCAGGGCAGCAAGGTTTCTATTGCAGAGGTAGAACTATATTGTCTATTTTTCTGCAATGGAAGCTACAGTAACATTTAATATGTTCCTACAGCAGAAGCATAAACCCTCAAATCCTTTAATTTTGCCAGAGGTATTTTGTGTGTAACTTACATCTGTAACTAGGGATCTGGTCTTTTAATAAACAGTTAAACAACTTTTTATTTCTGACTGATTATTTTAGTTTCAAGTATTGAAATAATACAACAAATTATCTTTATTGACAGAGCAAATGGTAAAAGATAGAGAACAAAATTATCACCTCAAAACAGTCAAACTTTGCTATCTTTTGCCAAATGGATCTCACATTCTAGAGCCTTTCATTGAAATATATTCTGTTCGATTAAGATATTTTTAAAATCAGCTCAGGAACCCAACCTTTTTAATCTGCTTTGACTGCTATGTTCATGGAATCCTAAAGTCACGCCAGGACAACCTTTCTGAAACCTTTTATTTCAACGCAATCTTTCTTATGTTGTGACCTTTTAACTTCTCTGTTTTAATGTTGTTCTATATTTTAGTGTCATTTTGTCTAGACTGGTATAGTAGCTATCATGTCTCCTATCAAAGGTTTAGCTGGTTATTTAGCTCTTGGGGATGTAGACAGTTCTTTGTAATATATAAACTCACATTCATTTAAAGGGACAGTTTCACATAGCAGGAAAAATAAATGAAAACAGCTTAGGGACTTATTTTATATCCACCAAAGTGGCCTGTAGGAATGTTTTCGGCAGCAATTCCCCATTGGGGTACTCTGGTGGGGACCGTGAAGTTCACTATACGATTCCCCTCCTCCCCCCCCCCAATGGTGTGCTGGAGAGATCTTGGAAGGCCTGAATCTTGGAATTTTTGAAGTCCTCTTATTATTTTCTCCTTAGTGGTGTGGTAGTGTAATTTTACTATTACGTCTCTGCTTTTCTGAGGGTCCGTGAATCTTGGACCCAAAGCTCGATGTGCTCTGTCCACATGCAGGTTGCTTGTTTGAAGACGGAGTTATTTGGGTAAATAGTTTAGTTAGATAAGGTTTCAAATCTTCCAGATCAATTGCTTCCGTGATGTTTCTTACTCTGAGGTTTCGCCTTCTTTCCCGATTTTCTAGGTCATCCACATTACCTTTCAGGGTCCTGATTTCATTGTTAAGTCTAACTCGTTTTCCATTGAACCCGAGCTCTGCTGGGAGCTCACATCAGCCTTGGTGCTGCGTGCGCACCCTCTGAGCCATAAGTTTTGATGACACATTTGGCTGTGGGTTGTGACACAGCACGGTGTCATGACACTCTGTGAGGAATCCACTCCTGGCTTTTCTCATAGCCTTGCAGGGTGCTGTTGTTCTCACTAATTTCCTCTTTGCAATCAACAGCAGCTGTGCGGGTTATCACTGCAACCTAGCCTTGTACTCAGTCATTGGAGCAGTGCCCTCACACCCTCCTCCTGGGATTGGCCCGCTGGCCTTTAAATACTGCTTTCCCACTATCCCTCTCTGCCAGGCATAAACCTTTTTGGACATTCCTGTGTTCAGCCACAAGCCCTTGCTTGTTTTTCTCGTGACTAATCCTGTGGATGTGGTCCAGCATTAGTTCCTGCTTTCCCTGCAACCTGCTGCTTCTACCCTTTGCAGAGGTTGATGTTTGGACCCGTGGCCTGCTGCTCTTTCTCCCTTCGCAGAGGCCAGCTGGAACTCTTCCTCTGAAGCACTGGTTTACCGGTGGTTGTCCCCACTCCGGTCAGCCTTCCCTCTCCTAGACCGCGCCATGGGACATGGACGCCACTCGCGCAAACCCCGTTCCCGACCTGCAATGATTACGCTGAATCAGGAGGACCTGCTTGATTTCCTGTTGCCGACTCCCTGCTTAGACTACGACTACCCCGTATATCTCCTATCCCGACTCTGGCTCGTCCAACTATTACACTGTTCTCTCCAATCCTGAACCTGGCTTTTTGACCATGAACTTCGCACTCCGGACCAGTCTGCGCGGTCTAAGGTCGGTGATTTCATAACCCAACCTCAACCACGTGGTCCGGCCCCGGTTTGTGGGAGCACAACCGTAACACACTCTGCTTGAGAATGACTGTTTTCATTGGCAGATAGCGCTGCACACACCTGTAAAAAAAGCTTTCTAAGAGATTCGGGTGCTGCTGTAATGTGAAATGCATTACAATTTCCTACAATACAGAATCATGAATTGATGAGGAGGGCACTCACACACTTGACTTGTCACTATACTAAGGTAAACGCTAAATATAATTTTTTGGGTTCTACTGTTTCTTTTCAATAACACAAATTAAAGATGGCATACTAACGTTATGAAAAGAGTTTAAAATACCATTCAAAGATGTTCCATAATTAGCCATGTCTTGAAAGCCTGAGAGAGTAATGAGAAGATAGTGAATCTGTAAGAAGTATTTTACAGCAGTTTTAAATGGCTTTATGCTCCCAAAAATGCAGAGGTGTATGAATACTAGTGGATTATAGAGGAGGTCAGATATCAGACATCTGTAAGAAATAGCCACCTGCTATATATTTATAAGGGAAGAATATTAAATAGACTTTAATATACAGTATGTTGTATGGGACATTGTAGAACACCTTAGCAAAGAGTTGAGCAGGGTTGTCTTTGATCATTTAGTTATCTGTGTGAGACACATGACAAAAGACTGCCACAAATTCTATTCCCAGCATTAATCACTTATTAATACTTCCCGAAATACACTTATGGATCTCTATTTGAGATATAAAGCTTAATAAGGTAACCAAGTGTAGCATGAGGACAACATGTTCAAGCGCAAATATCATTTTAAATAATTTAAAGTGAACACACTGGTGATGGTGAGAGAGAAGAAACATTTATAAATACAAGTCGTTCGATCGGTGCTGCCCCTAGGATGGATTCAATCCAGGTCCATAAGAGTATTGAGAGCAAACCAAAAAATCTACTCGCCACCTAGTCCCGCCCCCAACCCCGCCCCTAGTCCTGCCCCCAACCCTAGCCCCGTCCCCAACCCCATTTTAAAATAAAATATATAAATAAAATACATTTACTAAATTCCTAGTCAGAACAACATTTGTTTTTGACATAAATGTATTTATTGTATTACATTATACTACAATTAGTCCTTGTTGCGTGTGTGTGTAAATGTTGGATTTAGAAATAAAAGCCAGGTGTGAATGACTAGTTTCCTGAACCCCTTAACCAGTGTCTGGACGTCCCCGCTTCACAATATCTAAAGCAGCAATCCCACCTGGGATCTTACCTGATCCGCAGTCCCTCAATGTCCAGGTACCCTCATTCCCGCAATGTTATACATTGGAGGGGAGGTGTTCCCTACCTGTCTTCTGGGTTAGGGGGGGTTACAATGTCTTCCGTGTGAAGCTTGAGTCAGGTCTGGAAGAAAGCAGTATAGGTTATTTCGGTGTAGTATAGGGCAGTTAAGATATATAGGGTATATAAGATATCCAGATCCAGAGTGTGAGAGAGTAGGGGTGACAGAGAGATAGAGAGAGTGTGTGGGGGAGAGAGAGAGAGAGTGTGGGGGTGAGAGAGAGAGAGAGAGAGAGTGTGTGGGGGAGAGAGAGTGTGTGTGGGGGAGAGAGAGTGTGTGGGGGTGAGAGAGTGTGTGGGGGTGAGAGAGAGAGTGTGGGTGAGAGAGAGAGTGTGGGGGCGAGAGAGAGAGAGTGTGGGGGCGAGAGAGAGTGTGGGGGCGAGAGAGAGTGTGGGGGAGAGAGAGAGAGTGTGGGGGAGAGAGAGAGAGTGTGGGGGAGAGAGAGTGTGGGGGAGAGAGAGAGTGTGGGGGAGAGAGAGAGAGTGTAGGGGAGAGAGAGAGAGGGTGGGGGAGAGAGAGAGAGTGTGGGGGAGGGAGAGTGTGGGGGAGGAAGGGAGAAAGAGTGTGGGAGAGAGAGTGTGGGAGAGAGAGAGAGAGTGTGGGAGAGAGAGAGAGAGTGTGGGAGAGAGAGAGTGTGGGAGAGAGAGAGAGTGTGAGGGAGAGAGAGAGAGTGTGTGAGGGAGAGAGAGAGAGTGTGATGGAGAGAGAGAGTGTGAGGGAGAGAGAGAGTGTGAGGGAGAGTGGGGGAGAGAGAGAGTGTGGGGGAGAGAGAGAGAGTGTGGGGGAGAGAGAGAGAGTGTGGGGGAGGGGGAGAGTGTGGGGGAGGGAGAAAGAGCGTGGGAGTGTGGGAGAGAGAGTGGGAGAGAGAGAGAGAGTGTGGGAGAGAGAGTGGGAGAGAGAGAGAGTGTGGGAGAGAGAGAGAGTGTGAGGGAGAGAGAGAGAGAGAGTGTGAGGGAGAGAGAGAGAGTGTGGGGGAGAGAGAGAGAGAGTGTGGGGGAGAGAGAGAGAGTGTGGGGAGAGAGAGAGAGTGTGGGGGAGAGAGAGAGAGTGTGGGGGAGAGAGAGAGAGTGTGGGGGAGAGAGAGAGAGTGTGGGGGAGAGAGAGAGAGTGTGGGGGAGAGATAGAGAGTGTTGGGGAGAGAGAGAGAGTGTGGGGGAGAGAGAGAGGGTGTGGGGGAGAGAGAGAGTGTGTGGGGGAGAGAGAGAGAGTGTGGGATAGAGAGAGTGTGGGAGAAAGAGAGAGTGTGGGAGAGAGAGTGTGGGAGAGAGAGAGGGGAGTGTGGGAGAGAGAGAGGGGAGTATGGGAGAGAGAGGGGAGTGTGGGAGAGAGGGGAGTGTGGGAGAGAGAGAGGGGGAGAGAGAGAGTGGGAGAGAGAGAGAGTGGGGGAGAGAGAGAGAGGGGAGAGATGATGGGTGACATACACACACAGAGGGTGGGTGATACACAGAGAGAGAGAGAGGGTGGGTGACTGGGTGGTGGGTGACTGACTGACTGGGTGACTGGGTGACTGACTGGGTGGGTGACTGACTGGGTGGGTGACTGACCGACTGACTGGGTGGGTGGGTGACTGACTGACTGGGTGGGTGACTGACTGACTGGGTGGGTGACTGACTGACTGGGTGGGTGACTGACTGGGTGGGTGACTGACTGACTGGGTGGGTGACTGACTGACTGGGTGGGTGACTGACTGGGTGACTGACTGGGTGACTGACTGACTGGGTGGGTGACTGACTGGGTGGGTGACTGACTGGGTGGGTGACTGACCTTGACTGACTGGGTGGGTGACTGACTGGGTGGGTGACTGACTGACTGGGTGGGTGACTGACTGGTTGGGTGGGTGACTGACTGGGTGGGTGACTGACTGACCCCACCCCCCGCGCCCATCTCCCGCTCGCGGGACCAGGGGGAAGAGGGGACCTGAGGGGACATCCCCGCTCTGAGGTCTGACACAGGGGGGAAGCAGGGACCTAAGGGGACATCCCCTCTCCCATCTCTCGCCCCGCGGTCTGACACAGGGGGGAAGCAGGGACCTGAGGGGACATCCCCACTCCCATCTCCTGCCCCGCGGGCTTACACAGGGACAGGGGGAAGCGGGGACCTGAGGGGACATCCTCGCTCCCATCTCCCGCCCCGCGGGCTTACACAGGGACGGGGGAAGCAGGGACCTGAGGGGACATCCCTGCTCCTATCTCCCACCCCGCGGGCTTACACGGGGAAGCGGGGACCTGAGGGGACATCCCCGCTCCCATCTCCCGTGGGCTGATGCGGGGGGAGCGTTGGGGACAGGAGAACACCCCCGCTACCACCTCCATAACTGCGGGCAGCGGGAGCGCAGGGGACAGGGGGGAAGGCACAGAGAGTACTTGCTCTCCAACATATCTCAGTGGAAAAAGAATGGCTGCGCGTTAGGGGCGGGCTCAAATAGAGCCTGGCCACGCGCCGACAAAGCCTGGGAGCGCGCGCAAATCAGCAGTCAGGTAGGGGAAGATTTTTTTTTTTTTTCAGCGCGAGCAGGGAAAATTTAAAAAAACAAACACGTGTGCTTCTTGGGCCAATAAGTGCTCGCCCAGAGGTTAAATCCACTCGCCCCGGGCGTGTAGATGTATAGGATTGTCGAACACTGTATATATATATATATATATATATTTCACTCACATTTGCTGTGAGCAATATAAGCCTTGTGGTTATTAAGAGTGACCACCTCAGATGATGTTTGGATGATGATGTCTGTCAGGAACGTGGGGAGGAGAATCCCATGACATGAAAAATAGAGGACACAGGAAATAGTGCAGATAGCTTTGTGCCCAAATTATTTAAAAAAAAAAAAAATAAACTCACAAACATAAGTTGGGTGCAAGCATTGGGAACACCCTTGGTCAGATTGTGATGCAAGTCCATCCCATAATGGTGTCATTATAATACATTATACTTAGTTCATCGCTATAGGTGGCTTTAGATCTCCATCATAAGCCACACAGATCAGGAACGTACAGTAGTTATAAACTCAATTAATTGAGTACTTGAGATCACCACCTCTGCATCTAGCAGGGCTATATAAAGATGTGATGAGAGCTTTTTAGAAACTCCCCCCCTCCCCCTGATGAAGCACGACAGGATCACGGGAAACGTACGTCGGGCTATAGTGACATCATGACCCTGACGTCTGTTTGGTGAGAGGATGGCAGACCGGAGAGCAGCTGATATATGGGTTGTAAAGCGATGGTTCATTTCCCTTTTCTACACACCCGACTCACATTTTCTCTGTAAATAACTTATGCAGCCTTGCATATCTGGCCCCTTACACCTCTCCTTAGACCATTCATGTCTGGAAGGTGTTCTGAAGTGATTTTTCTTACATGACGCGCACATACCCCTCCAGTAAGCATGATGCCTTTGCCTGCAAATATCACATTGCTGAGCGTCCAGTTGATGGCAGCTGAGACCCAAGCACCTCATTTGGTCTCTTGGACTGCCTCTGACATCTTGATGTCCTATATCTATGCCTACTGATTATTCTAGGGTTAAATACTCATATAGTGTTGCGCTTTCACTCATTTATAGTGACCTACCTGACTGCAGCTGAGAACATCAGATCAGCCTGGTTTACTATACCTATCTATCATTTGCCACACTGTGGCTTTCTCGCTCCCATTTTTGTGAGTTTGATTAATACTTGTATCATATTCAGCCCTATATCTACCAGGACTGTTATTTTGAGAAATACTCTGGATTAACCCTAGGAGATCCATCTACCTGACTGCAGCTGAGAACATCCGATCACTCAGATTACACCCTGCATGTTCAGTATATAAAGTCATGATCATTTACCATCATAAGGCACATTTATAGTAGTGTTGCGCTGTTGTGTTTTTGTTATAGAGATATGTATACTACAGGTGTATTTAAGGGTATATCTGCTGCTGCTGCTGCTGCTGCAGTACATGTCTCTTTCCAGCTTTAATTGAGGCTTTTGTCTCTAGCTGGAACTTTTGATACATTGTATGAGCTTGCTTTACTATACCTATCTATCATTGAGACACTGTAGCTTTCTCACTCCCATTTTTTGTGCGTTTGATTGATACTTGTATCATATTCAGCCCTATATCTACCATGACTGTTATTTTGAGATATACTCTGAATTAAGCCTAGGAGTACCAGCTTCCTAGCGTATCCATTATCCACATGCTGTTTCTCTCTCACTGAAGGGATTTTATTCACATATGTAAATAATTCATTCACATTTTTATTAGTATTGCATATATGTTAATAACATTGTATTATTTTTATTTTTAGTGGAGTTTCCTACTAGCCTCATTGCGCACTTGCAGTGGAAGCTCGGCTGCGTGATACAAATGGAATTGTCACAGCCAGCTAGAAAACGAAATATTCCCAAAATGTTTAACTGGATGTACAGTATCCTTGTGTACAAGAGGAGGTAAAATACTGGGAAGTCAATCCTAAAATTGATGCAGCAATTTCCAGAATTTCAAGAAAAACAACCATACCAGTCAAAGATGCAGCATCACTCAAAGATGTAATGGATAGGAAAATGGATAGTGTTTTGAAGAAAGCCTATGTGACAGCAGGTACAGCATGCAAGCTGGCGATATCAATGACATCGGTATCAAGAGCAATGAAGATATAGATTGCTAATATTTTCTATCTGTGCATGACATGTCTGTGAATTCACTGCATAACCCTGTTCTTTTAATGTAACCATGTATTTTTTTATAACTCTGTGCCCAGGACATACTTGAAAACGAGAGGTAACTCTCAATGTATTACTTCCTGGTAAAACATTTTTATAAATAAAATAAATAAATAAAATATAGAAGAAACGTTGGAAAAAAAGGAGCCGAGAACTTCTATTCTAAAAGCATTGTCAGAAATCAAATGGGCAGCCGACTACGTAGCTGAAGCGTCGCTGGATACAGTAAGACTGGCAGCCAAATCAATGGCCTATACATAACAGCAAGCAGAGCGCTATGGCTCAGACACTGGATGGCAGACACAGCATCCAAAAACAGTTTATGTCATTTGCCCTTTGAAGGTGAATTTCTTTTTGGGAATAAATTAGATGCAATTATAAACAAAGCGTCAGGAGGTAAAAGCACATATTTATCACAAGAAAGTAGAAAATAGAAGGTATGTCCCTACATACCATCAGTCGGAAAGAACACAGTATAGGGAAGCAAGAATATATCGTCCTGGAAGTCCGTTCTCAAGACAAACGTCATGGAGAGACGGAAAAAATAAACTTTTTCTTGGCTCCAGAGGGAGAGCGTCTTTTCCCAGAGGGAAATTCTCATGCTGGTCAAGGGGTCCAGCGGTTTCCAGTTGGGGGAAGACTGAGTCAATTCGAAGCAGCATGGACTCAATTAATAAAAAACAGGTGGGTACTACAGATCCTTTCTTTCGGGTACCACCTGGAGTTCAAGAACATTCCAAGAAGGGATATATTCTTAAAGACACAATATACACAGACAAAACAGAAAATAAAACAAATATCAATAGATCTTGAATATTGATATCAATAAATCTAAAAGATGCGTATTTACACATCCCTAGAGCAAAGAGACATAAAAAATTCCTCAGATTTGCAATAAATCAGAAAGACTACCACTATGGACTAGCAACATCTCCCAGAAGGTTTACAAAGGAGCTCCATATTAGCTCCATTGATAGCAGAATCAAGAAAAAGGGGCGTGGACATTTATCCATATCTAGACGATATTCTGATAAAGTCACAAAACAAGAAAAACTGCTACAAGACAGAAACATAGTGATATCCTTTCTAGAATATCATGGCTGGATCGTAAACATAGACAAAACCCAATTAGTATCAACAGTCTTTAAAATTCTTGGGAGTAGAATTTCATACGGCAGAAGGAAGAAGGAGAAGTGCAATTACCATACTCAAGGATCCAAGACATTAGAGTCCAGACAAGAACTTTCAGAACAGCGAACATCTCTTCAGCAGCAGACTGTATGAGACACCTGGGAAAATTTACATCAACGCTAAATGTAGTAAAATGGGTAGGTCTGCAGCTGCGGAGCCTGAGGAAGCCGTGTTCACGGTGAAAAGCGTTGCTCCAACCATACCTGTTTTTGACCAGTTGAGGCTTCTGTAGCCAGTGAATACTCTGACAGCCACGGCTTGCTCCCAAGCAGAGGCGCGTCATCTCCCTGCACTCCAGACATGGAGGTTGAGCAACTCTTGCGGCTAGAAAGTTTCACTGACACATGGCGAAGAGCCTAAAGACTATTTTATGTGAGTGCTATTCTTGTGTTTATTTATGCAGCTGTTTTAATCTAATAAATGTTCTGTTTGAAACTTTATACTGACACCGTGCCTCACTCACCCCCTGAACTGCTGGATCGGGGAGAATGAAAAGGACTGTCTAGCCCCAAGCACCTAAGAGAGGAGTTTTGACTGCAGTTCTTATTTAAAGAACATGTGCCTTGATTTTGGTCTACTTTCTGGTATGTTAGCGCTCGGATTTTTAGTGCTGTCTGCTAAACTGCAATATCATCTAAAAACCCAGGTGGGCGTTCGCGAGCTGTTGTCTTAAAAGTCTAATAAGTCTAATGCATATCAAATGCATTATGTCTGTGTGTCCGCGCGCAGTATTTGTAAAATGGAAGATTTACAGTATACTGTACAATATAACAAAAATATAGCGTTGCGTCTTCTTCGAATATAAAATTATCACATTTCTATACAGTACTGTATGTACGGTATTACAGTATTTTGTAATCAGTACTTTTACTTTTACTTGTTTTCATACTCTTTTTATATTATGCGTGTACCATACAGTACTGAATGTCTCATTTGAACATTGTTGAAACTCATAGGCGTGTTACAGTATCACATTTTGGCGCATACAGCACTTTCCCTCTCGCCCCTCCACACACACACACGGCTAAAGTACTATTTCAACTTCTTATCTACAGTACAGTACACCTCTCTCAGCCAGATGGCTTTCTGAAAGCCAGATGGCTTTCTGGCTTCAATCATCCCGAACCTGTCATCATTCCTGCGTGTATAACGTACAGAGCCCGGTGTCACATTTCAGCGCCTGCGTGTAATCGTCTTTGGGAAGGGACCTAGTTGATGATTAATGCGCATGCATCTATAACTTCACATTCATGTGGAAGATAAAAAGTCTGGAAAAAAAATAAATATTTTTTTTGTTTGTTTTTGTTTTGTTTCCAGATATGTGGGCCTGCATAAAAATTCTTGTTATTCTGATATTCTATCGGTACTGTAGCTTTTTAATGCGACACTGGTCATTCACATGCTTTATGTGATTTTATAGATTTGTGGGTGTGGGGATCAAAACATTATGATGACATGTTGGAAAAATGTCTTTGAACTACAGTACAGCTAATCCTTCATGCAGCTTTACACCCTTCCCCCCCGCAGACACACACAAGGCTCAAGGATTTCAACTTCTTCAAATGCTTGGCTAATCCATTATGCTAATCCTTTATGATGACTCATCCATCCACACCCCCCCAACCCTTTGAGGCTTTGTTTACGGTAACGCATGCACACTTGTGATAAACCCCTCTCGAATTGAATACCGTAATCTGATTAGCCAATGAATAAAAATGTAACCAATGAATAAAAATGTAAGCCTTCTTGAAGAATCCCCCCAACACACACATTCACAGTGAATTTAAAGTTCAAAGAAAAACAAATGAGATTTAAAAAATATTCTTTGGGGGGTGGGGGTGGCTGTTTCAATGATTATGATTATCGTGAATGTAATGAAATATTTATTTTATTTTATCAAGAAAAAAAAATACAAATAATCATTTTCAGTGTTTATCTTCTTTGTACGTGTACAGTAGTGTACTGTAGTTCTTCTGTCAGTTGAAATTTGAGGGCTGGTGCATAATCATGGAAGAATGAAAAATACAAATAATCATGAATAATGCACATTTATAATATTAAAAACAGAAATACAAATTTTTAGTCTTTCTCTTGTTCGTCATGCCCACATTGCATTCTGTAGTTCATTGAGAGAGGGGGGTGGGGGGGGGGGGGTTGTGTAAATCATGACTGTAGATACACTATACACACAGTTCACACAATTTACACATGATATCCCCCCTCCCCCACCCGTCCTTTTGTAGTGCAGCCAGCTGTCTCTGAAAAGGAAAGAAAAAATTAGTGCAGTTTTGTGCATATAATTGCATTGTGTACAGTATAACTACTCCATATTGGACTATGCAGTTACTACTGTCAAACTACTGTATACTGGAACTACTGTACTGTAAAATACTTTGTAACAAGATTGGTAGTGCAGCTCTCTCTGAAAATTAAAAATTAGTGCAGTAAAGTGCATGCTGTGTACTGTAAAACAATCTGTGCTATTCTTACCTGTATCATACTGTGCTTGGTGTGCCTGTACTTACCATTCTACAGGACAGTACTGTACCATACTACCTTCCTGATGCTTGCCCATTACGCTCTATCACAATGGGCAACACAGTCACAATATGGTCGATATATTTATTACATCGTTCCACGGTGAGCACATCGTTCCAAAAACTCATTATGCCATTCACCAACTCATCCTTTTTTGAGGATTTCACCACTTTTCATAGTTACATAGTTACATAGTAGATGAGGTTGAAAAAAGACTTTCCATCAAGTTCAACCTATGCTATATTTAGACAACAGATACTTTATCCTATATCTATACTTATTGATCCAGAGGAAGGCAAACAAAAAACCCCATTTAGGGGAAAAATTAATTCCTTCCTGACTCCAAGAATTGGCAATCGGATTATTCCGTGGATCAACATCCTTCCCATGTACCGTATATTCCGGCGTATAAGACGACTGGGCGTATAAAACGACCCCCAACTTTTCCAGTTAAAATATAGAGTTTGGGATACACACACACACACACACACACACACACACACACACACACACACACACACACACACACACACACACACACACACACACACACACACACACACACACACACACACACACACACACACACACCACTATACATATATATATATACACACACACACACATCACTATATACACACGCACACACATCATTATACACACACACACATCACTATACACACACACACCACTACACACACACACACACACACACACACACACACACACACACACACACACACACACACACACACACACACACACACACACACACACCATACATATATATATATATATATATATATACACACACACATCACTATATACACACACACACCACTATATACACACACATCACTATATATATATACACACACACACACCACTATATACACACACACATCACTATATATATATATATATATATATATATATATATATATATATATATATATACACATACACACCACTATATACACACACATCACTATATATATATATACACACACACATCACTATATACACACACACATCACTATATATATATACACACACACACACACCACTATATACACACATCACTATATATATATACACACACACACCACTATATACACACACACACATCACTATATATATATATATACACACACACACCACTATATACACACACACATCACTATATATATATATACACACACACACACACACACACACACACACACACCACTATATACACACATCACTATATATATATACACACACACATCACTATATACACACACATCACTATATATATATATATATACAGTATACACACACACACAACTATATACACACACACATCACTATATATATATATACACACACACACACACACACCACTATATATATATACACACACACACACCACTATATACACACACATCACTATACACACACACACACACACACACACACACACACACACACACACACACACACACACACACACACACACACACCACTATATATATATATATATATACACACACACACACACACACACACATCACTATATACACACACATCACTATATATATATACATACACACATCACTATATACAGACACATCAATATATATAGACACATCACTATATTCAGACACATCACTATATACACACACACACACACACACACACACACACACACACACACACACACACACACACACACACACACACACACACGTGAAAGTACTACTGTACTGCATGCTTAGCTCCCCACGCTGCTGAACACTGGAGGAGTAAAGACAGGAAGAGGAGGGCTTGTGTCTGTGTGCAGAGGGACGCCCCGCCCCCTCTGCAAGCACAGGGAAACAGCAGCCGCACGGAGCTTCTGCCTGCCACTGCTCTGCTCTGCCCCCAGGTTTCGCCGCACAGGCTGCGCCCCCCAGTCGGCGTATAAGACTATACCCGGCGTATAAGACGACCCCCGACTTTTGAGAAGATTTTCCTGGTTTAAAAAGTCTTCTTATACGCCAGAATATACGGTATATTTATTTGGTATATCCCTGTATACCTTTCCCATCTAAAAAGATGTCCAACCTGTTTTTGAACAAATCTATTGTATCTGCCATCACAGTCTCTATGGGTAATGAATTCCACATTTTAACTGCCCTTACTGTAAAGAACCCTTTCCTTTGTTGCTGGTGAAATTTCCTTTCCTCCAACCTTAAGGGATGGCCCAGAGTCCTTTGTACTGCCCGTGGGATGAATAGTTCTTTTGAAAGCTCCTTGTATTGTCCCTGAATATATTTGTATATAGTTATCATATCCCCTCTTAGACGCCTCTTTTCTAATGTAAATAAATCTAATTTAGCTAGCCTCTCCTCGTAAGTTAGATTGTCCATCCCCTTTATTAGTTTGGTTGCTCTTCTCTGCACTCTCTCTAGTTCCATAATGTATTTTCTTAGGATATGTTCCTTCAGCTGATGCCAGACCATTTCGATAGGATTGAAGTCTGGCGATCTGTCATTGGAGGGGAAAAAAAGGAGAATTAGTTCAAGAGATACACAGTAAACAGTGGGAAAAAATGAGACACGGTTACCGTACTTAGTCCGCTGGCGTCTTCACCCTGTTGATACCACAGGCAAGAATATGCGCAGTTGACGCGGTGTGCTTCGGATCGTTTTCCTGGTAGAAACGATGATCATCTGGGAATTTACGTGTGATGTATTCCACAATCTCAGGCACTATTTGCTCTTGGAAAAAAGCTTTATTCATGATTCCTGTAACAAGAAAAGAAAAGTGCTCAAAATAATGTACACTACAGTAGCACAGTACAGTGCTTAAGACTTCAGCATGTGACTTTGTGCTTTATTATACTGTACCATCAAAGATGACGATGCATCCTGGTCCACGCCTAGAGATGGCACCCCACACATGCATCTTCACTGGGTGTTTTGGACGCGGCTTCATAGATATGTGTCCTTTTTTGTGGAATGCAAAGGTGGCAAATCTCTCCAGAGATACAGTAGACTCGTCAGTAAAGATCCCATCCTGAAAAGTTTTGCCACTGTCGATCCATGCCTGTGCCTGGACCACTCTCTTTATCTTGTTGACGTCCCTTATCATAGGGTACGCTCTGTAATGACAAGGAATAATTTTATAAGTACAGTACAGTTTATTAAACCACACTTTTCACCTCCTGTACTGTCCTGTACTAACCTCACACGTCCATATTTCCATCCAATTCTGCGTCTCATCTTCTTAATGCTGGTCTCTGATATGGTTAGATTGTGATTTTTCTGCAGAGTGTCTTTGACCCTTAAGGCACTCTTCTCATCATTCTCTTCACTTATTCGGTCAACCAGAACAGTTGTCTCCCTTCAGTTTAAAGGAAAAACAACAATACGTTACAGTAGGCCACAAGTACAGGTACTGTACATAATTTATGCTCAGGCCTACAGTATGGCCAAATATATATTACTTTAATATAATAGTTATACTTTATAAACATACAGCGATAACAATAATAATAGATAGATACTGTATAGAATAGAGTTATATAAATACACAGCGATAACAATAATAATTGATTCAGTAGATACTGTATAGAATAGAGTTATATAAATATTCAGCGATAACAATATTGTACTGTACACTTGACAGTATACAGTAGTACAGTACTTACGCGATAGTTACCGTTGGTGTCCTCTTGACTTTTTTGGTCTTACCGTGGGCATGATAGCTCACGGTTGCTGCCGGTACAACGAGGCCAGAAGTACTTAGCCAGCGTTGAATATCCGCAATTCGTTGTCCTCTCGTGTACATCTCCTTTATTCTCATGCTGAGATCCTTAGAAATCTTTTCAACAGGCATCGCTGCGTGTAGAAAGAAATATAAGCACAAGAATGTATATTCGATGTTTAGTCGATGTGTATTCAATGTGCAGTGAATCCACAAAATGGATGGTGTATTTATACTTTAATGACTCACATTAGAGTACGCCCGCTTTCAACACCTGCACCTCGTCGTCATGCATAAAAGGTGACACACATTGCATAGCCTCCCACTCGATGATCTGTATCTGAACTTGCCCTTGTTCAGATACTGCATTGTGCCATCTGCTTCCATGGATCAACCCTGATTCTACGGACGCAGGAACCCACTCGCCTCTGCCGTGCCTGTCATGCAGAAAAAGCGAAAGTCGGCAGCCGTTTCCAAGCCAAGGCCAAAGCGAAAGGTTAGGCTAATAAAGAAAACCTTCTGACGACTCCAAAGGCTACAGGTAAGGCTTTAAAGAAGCCTTATTATGTCAAGAAGAAATTCGGTGATGTACACTCAAAGCAAAACAAATGGTCACCTTCTCCACCAGCCCTCGCCGCCGCTGCCGCTTCTCTCCCGGAAACCCAGAGGGCCCCTTCTTCATCAGCCCTCGCCGCCGCTGACGCTTCCCTCCCGGAAACCCAGAGGACACCTTCTCCATCAGCCCTCGCCGCCGCTGCCGCTTCTCTCCCAGAAATCCACAGGGCACCTTCTCCATCACTCTTCTACGACTCTGTCGCTTCTCTCCCAGAAATTCACAGGACACCTCCTCCATCACTCCTCGACGACGCTGCCGCTTATCTCCAGGGAACCCCTGTCTCATCCTCTTATGCACCCATCCACCCAGATGTCCACAGCATCCCATGCACAAGATCCAGCTCGTTAGCCCGCATGCTGAATGGGTTAAGTGTCGATATCCCTGGGAACTCTATGCTGGGAAAGATAGATCTTCTTTTAGAGACCATGCTAAATATGGATCAACGGATGGAGAAGATGGATCAACGGATGGAGAAGGTGGATCAACGGATGGAGAAGATGGATCAACGGATGGAAAAGATAGAGACTGACATAGCGGGGATACATAATTTGCTTGGAGTTCATGCCCCTGTATCTCGGACGCCGGAGTAGGAGGGTGGCATGGATGGGCTGAATGGGACCTTCAACCTTCCATCAACAAGCGCTCTCCCTCCATCAGAAGAATATGTGTTCATGTATGCCGTTGACGAGGATGACATGACAACCCCGTCAAGACCACGCCAGGAGACAACACTGACAAGGCGACCAAGATAGGAGGAAAGCATCCTCCCAGACAACCTACCCTCACCCGCCGCCACAAGCACACCCGCTCCCAGAAGAACACCCGCTCCCAGAATCCAACCCACATACGCTTGCATTGAGACAGTGCCCGACATCATCCTGCGCGAGCTGCCCCAGCCACTCAGGGAGAAGTATAGGTTTTCAAGTGTTGGTATACCCCAGAGGCATATAGAAACAATAATTCACCAGGCGCTCCCGCAGGTATATAAATCAAAATACTCTAATGCAGTAATAAACTCAAAATGAATAAAAATAAATAAAGCTTTATACAAACGATAAATGAACTGCAGCTCAACCTTCACCGGATCCTCCTAGTAGATCCTTGGGGTATGCTGGTAGTTGAGAAAAGTCAGGGAGCGCGATTCACACATGAAAAATAAAACACAACAAACAAACAATAGTGCAACTCTGTGTAGAAAAGCGGATCCGCAGGACCCGTGGCTCACTAAGATATAAATATATAACACAAAGTAATCACAAAATCAAAAGTTACTCCAAGGCAAATCTGCCCATATTAAACGACAAAAACAGTTCCAAGATTCAAACAGATGGTGCATTGGGTATACAAGAACCGCAGCAGCGGTAAGCAGTAAAGACTTACAAGAAAGCCTTTAAAAAAAGGCATGTACAGGACAGGCAGTGTTCTGGCAGAGGGGATGCACCAAAGTGTGACGTCGCAATACCGTGGTGAACGCTGCGCTCGGCGTATCCTCCGGTCAGCGCGTCACAGTACTTCCGGGTTCAGTCCCTCCAGACAAGAGCTACACGTGACCGCTCTTGTCCTCAGATGCCGCAACAGCCAATACGGCAGGGTGGTCTTCTCTCTACGCGTGGCAACTTCCGCGTTTCACACAGAGCTTCACCAGGAGAGCAAGATCACCTGGTATTGGCTGTCAGTCTCAAATAGCCCCCTGTCGTTTAATATGGGCAGATTTGACTTGGAGTAACTTTTGATTTTGTGATTACTTTGTGTTATATATTTTTCATGTGTTCACTGGTGAATCGCGCTCCCTGACTTTTCTGAACTACCAGCATACCCCAGAGGCATGCCATGTTAATTTTCAAGCACCACCTGCCCTACCCGGTGTACTGCGGGTGGGCCCACAATGTAAACTACGAAGGGAATCGCAACAAAAAGGCTCTTCCTGAAAATTTAAGAAAGACTATTGTGGAGGAATTGCGTCGCTATTTTTCAATTACCGATCCTTCAATGAAAATCGTGCGAGACTCCATTAATGGCATTTGCGGCATACAGGGCATCGGCCCTGGAAGGATAATCTGCTGGGGATCGAATTCACTTCGTGATTGGTCGTCTGTTAAAATGTTGATTCATTTCTGACTTGTTCATTGTTTTAAATTGTATTCTAATATGTTTTTAATTACAGTACACCATTAATGTTTTTTTACTTACCGTACTGCACCAATAAAAATAATGTTGATTGTTGTAGATTGTATTCATACTGTCAATGTTTTTGCTGTACTTGGACACCATTAATGTTTTTTTATATACTGCACCCACCAATAAAATAAATTGCTGCTTTTTTAAAAATATACCTGTATGTTTTTAATTACAGTACACCATTAATGTATTTTTACTTACAGTACTCCACCAATAAAAATAATGTTGATTGTTGTAGATTGATAGTATGAATACAATGTTTTTACTGTACTTGGACACCATTAATGTTTTTTTACTTACTGCACCCACCTGTAAAAATGTTGTGTACTGCTGTATACAGTTCCATGAGGCATACTGTACAGTACTGTACTGTGCAGTATACTGTAGGCATGCGCATTACTGTACATCAAAACAGTATTAAAACACATTATCGGTATTTGTATTATTATTCTTACAGTAGAACACACATTCTGTAATACATGTACAGAATAAATGCATACTTTTTATTGTTGGGGTTTATTATACAGTATGTAAAAAAGCTCTGTTATTCTATACTAATCAATAAAAATGGCACTGATTCAGATTCAGCAGTGTGCAAGCATCGTTACAAAAAGCGATATTATCCATCCAAATCCCTTCATTTGCCGTTCCCAGCCTGATGACAAAGTTTCTTTTCTGAGGAAGAAAAATAAAATTATTACTGTAATGGTTAGTTCAAACTAGTCAGTCCCCTAAAGACGTTCCCACAGTCAATTCCCACAGTCCCCTCGATCAGTCCCAACAATTATTTTCTCGGTGGGCGTCTCTTGTTCACATACACGCATGATGAGATGCATATGCGTTTCAACAAGGTTGCAATGCGCATGCGCCTAGCTGTCCACCAATTGTTCAGTATCTACTGTAGAAGCTGCTCAGCCAATGATATTGCTGGACTACATTTTGGCGAATTGTGACTAAAGAACTAAATAACCATAAGCAAAGCGATTGATTACAGGAGAATTGCTTTACTGTGCATTGATATTGATATGGTAAAAAAATAATTACATACGGCAGCTGTACCCACCATAGACTTTGCCATTCGATTGGCGCCGAGCCTCTGCGAGTCCCGTAGTCTTGATTATACACGTAGTTGACAGGTGACAGCGGGCCTGCTACACCTGTAGTTGACAGCTGATGAAGCTGGAAATCGCTTTGGTACATGCAAGCTTGCTGGTATCTGTACGTGAAATTGTGCTCAGGCTGCAGGTATCCAGGCGGGGGTAGATAGCAAGGGTTGCCGGTCAGCAGGTTTTCACAGACGGTCGGACCGTTTTTTGGATGCCGGTGCTTGCTTGGGACTGACGATTCTTAGTTGGTTTTACCATGACCTTTCGCCTTTTGAACTCTCCATGATCAAAGATACTGGAAAATTCAGGGGCAACACACCAATACCCTCCTCCTGTAACTCCGGGTGCAGGAGCAATACGAAAAAAATGTGGATCGATACATAACTTTTTCCACCCATGAGCATCTGGTGAAAAATTATAAAAGTCATAATTTTCGATAAAATATTGATAAATTTGACCAACTGTGGCCATCTTATCATCTGCTGAACTAAGTGCCGACCATATTAAATAAGCGTACGTTATGTTGGGCTTTATGAACACGGACTGCAGTGGTGTACTCATCTCTGGACCCCTCTGGACAATGGAATAGAACACCAGACACTTTGCATTTAGTTTTTAATATGAAACGCCTAAATAGATACAGTGTTGTACAACTTGTTCAGTACCAATGTCAATTCACAAAGGACCACTGTGGTATTTTTTAAACACCTGCCAGTCGTCACCTTACTGAAGCGCATGCGCATACAGTACGTTAGAATTCGTTACAATTCATGAATATCTGCCACCTGGCGGATACGCGAAAAATTGCAACCAATTAAATCCGAACCATTCTCATTAAACAGATCAAGCGCGGGTGACGCCGGCATGATTGCAACATGAATACGGCACGAACGCCGCATGAACGCGGCGAATCAGGTGGCATTTGGAAAAAGTCGATCGGAGAAGTGTTCAAATAAAAGGGGCCGCGGCTGTACAAATGAGATCATTACAACAAACATTTTTACAGCAGTGGAACGGAGGTCGAAAGGATGTAAAACAAGAAATATACATATACCCACAAACAAAGAAAGAACTAAGATGGTGGGAAAATGCCCAAAACCTATTAAAAGGACATATGTTACAGCAGATACAATGGGTAACGATCACCACAGATGCAAGCAGCGCAGGTTGTGGAACCCAGATGCGAGACCTACTGGTACAAGGTACTTGGACAACCAAAGAACAGCAGTTACGATCAAACATGCAGGAACTCAAAGCAGTGTAGAAAGCACTAGAATTATTCCAAAGCCAGGTAAAGGATGGAAATATACAAATAAAATCCGACAACAGGGCCGTGGTAAAATATATAGCCAAGCAAGGAGGAACAAGGAGCAAAAAACTGATGAAATTAACATCAGAGATTCTATCATGGGCAGCGGGCTATGTTACAGATATAACAGCCGTACATATACTAGGGCCAGAAAATATTACAGCAGATTTTCTCAGTCGCAACCGAATTCACCCAGGAGAATTGCCATTAGAAAACCAAGTATTCCATAACTTGGTAAGAAAATGGGGGCAACCAGAAATAGATCTGATGGCTATTCACCAAAACAGGTGTGAAATGATTGTGCAAGGCACATTCATCCAAGTGCAAGGCACACAGATGCCCTCAATTTAAAGTGGCAGTTCAAACTGGCATATCTTTTCCCTCCAATCCTCTCATTTCAAAGATAATGAGGAAAATCAAGACCGATCAAGCAGATGTGATACTGGTGGTACCATATTGGCCAAGAAGACCATGGTTTGCCCATCTCATAAACATGGAAATAGACACATCGTGGCATCTACCAAATATTCAGGGACTGATACAACAAGGACCAGTATATCAACCAGAGCTCAAAGAATTGATCTTGGCGGCTTGGAGATTGAGTGGAAGGTATTAAGAGAAAAGGGATGTTCAGATAGAACAATAAAAACACTATTGTGTCAGGATCGGGCTTAGGCCCCGCCCCCATGATGCATCCCGCGATATTACGAGTGACACGCATCAGCTACAACCTGCACGCAGGCACCGCACCACCTGGAAGGGAGACACACCAGGGACTAGTCTCAGGCTCTGCCCCTGTGACAACACGGGCAGCTCACGTCACATGCCAACAACGCGCAGGTGCCGCACACCCACAGGCAAACAATGAGCTAATACTCTCATCAGCCGCTCCACACCTGTAGTGCATTCCACTTTGGCCTATCAGTGGACAGAATACGTCTGACGACTTATTACTCTCAGCCTCCTGCTGCTTCACCATTGGCTGCTTGTCCTTTATATGATCAGCCAGCTCTCAGGCAAACTGGCTGAGCATAAACCCAGTTTATGTGTTATTGTGCTTACCTCAAGCTACCCTCTGCCCTGCCTAGTCTTGTTTTGCTTCTAATTTTTGACCACAGTTTGAACAGGAACTTCCACCTCCTCTCCTTGACCACGGCTATGGATAACGATTATTCTACCTTCTCCATCCCCAGACCATGGCGAGTATTATTACCACCCAGACCTCTCCTACCTTGACTCGGCTACTCGACCATTACTCAGCACTCCGGACGCGGTCATGCGGTTATAGGTCGGTGGGTACTAACATCCCCACCTCAGCCTCGCAGTCCCGTCCAGTTTGTGGGGAGCACCCATGACATGTTGGAAGCAAGAAAGAAATCTACATCAACGGTATACTAAAGAATCTGGTTACGCTTCAGAGACTGGTGTGTTAACCAAAAACAGAAGTTTTTCCCCCAAATACTATGACATTAGTAGATTTCCTACTGGATGGGTTTGATAGAGGACTCAGCCACAGTTCATTGAAGGTGCAAGTTTCTGCATTGTCAGCACTGTTAGAGAAGAATCTAGCAACTGAAATACTCGTTATTCGTTTTTTAAAAGTGGTCAAGAGGTTAAGACCACAAATCAAGAATAGAGTGCCAGCATGGGATCTATCACTAGTACTGGATGCTCTCACAATGCAGCCTTTCGAACCTATAGATCAAATACCCTTGAAGTTATAATGGAAGGTTGCATTCCTGATAGCTATTATATCAGCAAGGAGAGTGGGAGAATTACAAGCCTTGTTTTGTAAAGAACCGTTTCTGGTTATCCACCAAGATAAAGCAGTGATGCGACCAGTATATAATTTCTTACCGAAAGTAGTTTCTCAATTTCATATCAACCAAGAAATTGTAATTCCTTCATTTTGCCCAAAACCGGGCAATAAGAAGAAAGACAGATTACATAATCTTGACGTAGTGAGGTTCTTTAAAACCTATATCAAGAGGGTGCAAGACATAAGAAAGTCAGATAGGCTGTTTATCATTCCAGAAGGTCCAAGGACGGGGCAAGCAGCGTCCAAAGTAACAATATCCAAATGGATTGTATCATGTATCAGAAAATCGTTTGAAAACAAAGGACAAAATCCACCATTGAACTTAAAGGCCCTCAATGAGAGCAATGGCCACTTTGTGGGCATTCAAGGCACACGCATCACGGGCACAAATCTGCAAAGTGACAGTATGGTCTTCATTTAGCAAATTTAGGAAGTATTACAGATTGGACGTCCGGGCTTCAGGTGGCGCAAACTTTGGTCGAAAAGTACTACAGTCTGTAATAAAATAAAGTTGTTGAAACTGATATTGGCATTTGGGTTTTGATTTCCCTCCCTAAATAATACTGCTGGGGTATGTCCCTATGGTGCCCACTGCCATGGTGCAAAGGAGAAAATGTAACCAACTTACTGGAATTTTATTTTTCTGGAACCAGGGCAGTGGGCACATAGTTACCCTCCCTATGTACTGTATGCCTAATATATATCAGTTGTATGTTTCAGCTATGGGAGAATCCAAAGACTATCTGCAGGTAGTGGGTGGGGCCTTTTATGGCCTACCTGCAAGAATTCAATTTCCTGTCCTACTCAGCTGAGGCTAGAGTTAACCATATGGTGCCCAATGCCATGGTTCCAGGAAAAGAAAATTACGGTAAGTTGGTTAACTTTTCTCCTATCTTTTAACAGAGGACGACTCTTAGGCCCAGATCCACAAAAGGATGCTAAGATTTAGCACTCCCATTCGTATAACTAGGACCTGGGGCGTGCACAAACCCTTTTGTAGATCTGGCCTTAAAAGGTGCATGATGGTCTAGTGGTAAATATAACTGTTTATGCATATTTTCAGGCAATTATCTGTTAATCTATTGCCTAAAGCATCTCTGCAATATTTGTAGATAATTGTGACCTGCTTCTCATTTTTCTACCAATAATAAACTAACAAAAATTGTCAGATGTGTGTTTTCTCACTGAAACTTAGCTGTAAACACCACAGAGGGAAGTTAATGCATCATTATTTACAGTATATGTTAATATATTAAATAAGCAATGAAATTTGTGTATCTAGATTTCAAGCAATTCATGAAATGAAAAAGCATCATGAGCCTCAGTACTGTAAAAACACGCATACTGTATAACCAACCTATACTTTCCATGGCTACAAATATTTTATACATATTGGAAGAGTTAACTTTACATTCGCAGCACAGTGCTGCAAAATCATATTATTTGTACTGCGTGCATAGACTATTAGTTATCATTGTACATGCCATTGGCTAGTAATAGATACAAGTGGCATCCTATTTATTATATACCTGGCATGTACCTACAGTAGTTTTTGCAGTGAGGGGACAATATAACATGCATTTTGAATTCTAGCATTCGTATTTGTCCCGAAAAAATGAGGGAGTGCTGTACTGTAGATTGTGATACTTTTTAATGGATCAACGTGAGACTTATTTATAGATGTACCTGAGCTTCTGAGAACTCACAAGCCTTTGACAGTACTGTATACCTTAACAAGAATCGTGTAAGGTCACCAAAGCACATGTATAATAACATCTATAAGCGTTTGTCATTGTGGTCAACCGAAAAACAAAAATTTAACTTCTCCAGGACCAACACTGCTATTAAAACTCTTACTACATTATGGTTTATTACGCTATCATTGTAGTAATAAAGCAGATTCATTTCAAGTATACAGTACAACACTGAAAAAAATACACATATAGTGATTTATTGCATACTGTATGTGCAGATGAGTTAGTTAGGAATGAACATACTGTACTGACGGGAGGGAGGGAGTGGGGGTGTTGAAATGAAATAACTATAACTTAAAGTGCTGCACATTCTTGGTCATTATTGCACTATTTGGTGAAATTAAAATAGAACCAGATGACTAAAGACTGCAAGCCCATCAAAGTGAAATTAAGGATCGAGTCAGCAATGGTCTGTAAAATGTGCAAAGTGGTTGCAAAGGAATTCGATTAATCTCTGAATGAGTAATTTAATAAAATGTCTGCAAATTTCCTTCCCTAACAATTGATGTCATTCATTAGTGGTGTGAATAATGCGTGGGGAAAATAAATCTCCATCTTAAATATATAAAGATGAGAAGGACACCAGTCTTGAAAAAAAAATGAATTTGTACTAAAGTGTGCATATATAGAAATGTAAAGCATACAATTGTTTAATACATAAAGTTACCTAGTGCAAATATGAAAAAAACACTTACATAGCTGACACACTCCCTGAAGAGACGTTTGGAGCAACGACCCTTTGTCAAGAGTCTCTATGTCAACATCTATACTGGTGGAAGAAATCTCTAAATAGACTATTTATTTACATGTGTATACCAAGACTTACTGATTAAATAGAGGTGGGATGGGTGAGCTTAAGCTAACGCTTTAGACACTGCATACATGTCATGCACATCTGATGCTGTTGGCTGTAGTGTTGTTTTGTGTCCCCTTCTCTCTACGCAGTGTCAGAAATACAAAATACAGTACAAAATAGGTAGTGTAGGACCTGCTGAACGGTCAGACTTTGACGTGGTTGCAGTCTTGGCCAAAGGATTTAACTAAATGATCCATATTTATGAAAAGAACAAATAAGAATGAAACAGATAGTAATGCACTAAGTCATTTGTTATATTAGATGTAGCATTGGTAGGAAGAAAGCAAAATCCAAGAAAAGGTCTCATAAAAAGCCCCTATTAGAGTGCATTGACAGGCCCCCCAAAAATGGATCATACGATAACATATCCGCTGAAATGTTTGTATCTATAGCCAATGGTTAGAATCAAATATCACAGAGACTGGAGAAACAGATCCTTTTACTCTCACCATAGAGAGAGGAAGGAAAAGAGTACCAGAGTCCAAAGGAATGCCTGGAGATTATACAGTAGATTGGCTTCAAAGTTGCAAATGAAATCAAATTGGTGATAGTACTATTATAGTATTATAGTGATACAGTGTATAGTGTTTCTCCAGTCTCTCTGTGATATATTTTATTCTAACTATTACAGTAGCTCTAGATTTCAGCAGATATGTTATCATATTTTCCATTTTTTGGAGGCCTGTGAGTGCACTGCAATAGGGGCTTTTTTGAGACCCTTTCTTGGATCTTGCTTTGTTCTCACCATGTATTATCCCTTAAATGCACCTGAACCCCTATATGTTCTGTACTATGTGTCTGTTGATAGGTGGTGCGAGTAGCTATTTTATGTTTTTGGATGTAGCATTGGGTTTTTTTTTGTTTATTGTCGTATACATCAGGTCACTATACCAGATAGTAGCAAAAAACAAATAGATGATACCGTTCTGTGCACAGGTGGGAGGGATAGGCTTCAATCACAGATCACATTCCAAGAGACATTGTTATAAAGTAAAAACCCTTTTTTTTGGCTTCATTCATTGTAACACCACCACATGAGTGCTTGTTTAAAAGGGGTTCTTTTGCTTGCCCTTGCAAGTATTTTGTGCTCTTCAGTTCCGTTAACCCCTGGCACCATTTTCAGGACAGTAGCAAGAGCTTTTTCCCCCACTCCCCTACCCACCCTTTGTAATTCTAACACCACCGGAAGAAGAGATCAGTGTACAGTATCTCGAAATCTCACACGAATAAAAGCATCTAGTTAGCCACAGAACGGTATTATCTATTAGTTTTTTGATTTTATATATATATATATATATATATATATATATATATATACAGTATATATATATATATATATATATATATAATCCACAGAAGCAGCCGGCACTCCACTTGCAAGTAGAAAAAATTGGGTGCTTGTCCCATAAAGCAATAATAAACCATACAATACCGTTTGAAGCACGAGATCAGGAGACAGCACTCTGGTAGGTTTGATCATAAGTTTTTGTATTGAAAAAGACACATAAACCGACGTTTCGGTCCCCCAGTGGGACCTTTCTCAAGGTGGTGCATGTTTGGGGATTACAATTCATACTTTATCAGTCCTATAATATTCTATGAAGTGATTTGACTTTATTTAGAGATTTTTGTCCCAGTTTTTTCACTATTCCTGTACATATTGGTGATGTACTCTCAGCTACTCCCTTATTGCCTTAGACTAGCACTGTCTGCTGTTTCCCCTAGAGATAGTGTATTCTTCTCTTGAGATCTGTGATTCAGCCCGGGATATTATTTGTCCATCTACCCGGTTTCTAACAGTGTCTTTATATGATATGATCAACTTGCTAGTTAGCACATTGCTTCGGTTTACGCACAGAGGATCTATGCCATGTTTTAAAATTCTGTGCTATCTTTTATCCTGTTTTGTGACATCCAATTAATAAAATATGTACTTTTGATATTGCAGAAGGTATACCAGAGTGCTACTTCTCTGGGCTTCTTTTTCTCTTGTTTACATATCTATTGGCCCTTTTAGCACCATTGACATACTAATTTAGTATATATAATTTTGTCAGTCTTATTGGTTGCCTTCATTGTGCAGTCTTGCGGATGCGGGGTCCGTTCTCTTTTTTAGCTTTATATAAAAAATACAGTGGGTTTATTTTTTTAGTTTGCTAAGACTGTGTATGTCTAATTGTAAATTGGAAACAATTATTGGGAAGCCTGTGACCCCTTCTTCTTCACTTAAACTCAAGCATCCCACCTCTATTTAATCAGTGGGTCTTGGTATACAAATGTGAATGAATAGTCTATTTCGAGATTTCTTCCCTCAGGGCAGAGGTGGAGATAATCTTTGCTGAGGCAGCAAGCATGGGAGTTATCATTTGTTTTCTTGCACTTTTTGGGGGATTTGTTTCTCTCTGTGCTTCCTTAATTTTAACCCTTTTGACACTGCATACATGTCATGCATTCCATGCGATTTTCTATAGTGTTGTTTTTCTTTCCCCTCCTCTCTATGCAGTGGAAAAAATACAAAATACAGTACAAAATAGGTAGTGTAGAACCTGCTGAGGGGTAACTCATAACGTGACGTGGTTGCAGGCTTGAAATGTTTTGGCCAAAGGATTTAACTAAATGACGCATATTTATGAGAAGAACAAATAAGAAAAAAACAGATAGTAATGTACAGTACTAAGAGATTTGTTATATTGCATTTAGCATAGGGTCTGCAGACCTGCCTAAGACATGTAAATGTGCTCACAAGTGATCTTTTATTTTCTATATACAATACGGTGGAGGTTTCTTGTTGCCTTTTTCACCCACCATAACTTAAAACGTGATAGTAAACCCTACAGCCTTGAAAATTGCAAAGCCAGCAGTACAACCAACTTCACACTGATGATACCCATTAAGGTTGAAACATGTCTGTGAATGGTTTCTCTGGCTTTGCATCTGATTCCCATGCTGTGCTTTAAAGCTGTGTTAACAGTGAGCATTAGCTTATATGGGCTCCATGTAACAATGGTTTTTCAGGCAAAAGGTGACATGGTGTGCTCATTTGCATGTCATTTCCCAGAATCCCTTGCTGCAGTGGAAACACTGTATGCTGGGTGATAATGGTCAAAGTCAGGGTTGCAGACATGCCAAACACAAGTGATCTTTTTATTTGACACACACGCACAAAATATATATATATATATATATATATATATATATATATATATATATATATATATATGTAACGGTTATTCCCCCACCCAATCGCAGATTATAGTGTGGGTGCGGAGAACGTACAGTGTTACCAGCGTGTGGTGCGTTACCTGTTGGCTCACAGGAGGGCTGAGCTTCCGCCAAGGGGAACCTGGGGCAATTATGATACTATGAGTAACCACTTACTCGGTGCAGCGCCTCCACCTGTGATGGCTCCCACCATAGGGGGAGTGGTTCCTCGCAGGACACATACAAATACTCACACACCTTAAGTATAGTAACTAAGAACGTTTACTTGGGAAACATAACACACCATAACATGCACAGAATGACGGGTGTCCCTCTCTGGAGGAGACACTAAGTAATGCGCCTCCCAGGACGCTTTCCCAACACAGGATGATCCCCACCCAATGTCTCGCACTCTTGGAGAGAATGTGAGTGACTGCGCAGTCACTATTAATCTAAGGGCCCGTTGGTGCACTTGTTGATTTAATAGTACCTGCCCGAGCACTCCGGTGCTCGAATCTCCAACTGGCTTCACAAAGGATCCGGCGACCGAAGAACACCGGAACCACCTCCAGGGCGATCCCACCCGGAGGACTGCCACAGCCGCAACAAAGAACTGCGCCCACTCGCTGCACGGTGGTGCAGCGTCCGCTGTGTCCCTAAATGGTTCCTTCTGAACTACAGTGACACGCTCTGTACTATAGGCCGTCCCTATCTGTACAGCAACCTGTAATGACTTTGGGGGAAAACTCCTAGGGCCTACGGGGTAGCCTATCTTATGCAGAGGTCCCTGACCCCCTGCACCCGCACTACCTCCTCCCGTACTACCCGAGTCCCCTCCGCCTCACTATCAACTAACTGATCCCAGCGCCTGCAGCAACAAGCTGTGACCCACTGGATGCTTGCAGCCAACGTGCTGCACAACAATGTGCCTGCCTGTCAGACCTCACGGCACTGACAGCCGTGACCCTGACAATACAGCACACTGACACTAAGGGCAACGTCCCTATCTTAAGCCGTCCCTATTCAATTACCCATTAACGTGGTGGGGAGTTGGGGCCTACCTGGGATGTGGGTACCTATCTGGGTGCAGGAGCTGCACTCACTCCCTGCACCCTTCCTTCCCTCACAGCTCTCCAGCTCCAACTGACTTGCCTGCTGCCAGCCAGCGAAATGTATCCTTTCTCTCCAGAGCCTTCCTGCAGCCCTATTGGCTCCTATGAGGCACCTGGTGCTTGTTTCGCTATGCCCCATGGGAGTTGTAGTCCCATGGAGCCTAGAAACACATTGGGGCCGCGTGAGTGCCTCTCCTGCGCATGCGCGAACAATTTGGGGCCGCCGCAACCTTTCCCTGCCTATTCTCATGCTCGCGCGACTTCCTAAAGCCTGCCATAACTGACTAGCTAGCCCTGCGCATGCACGACTCTGTCGGGCCGCCGGGGGTTTACCGCGCATGCGCAAACTTGCGCAACATGGCAGCGCCCTGCATGGGAGCCGCCGAAGATCCCCAGCGCACCGGAGCGCTCCCTGCTCGGCCCCCACCCTCCGGAATGGCCGTCGGGTCTGCCGCTTGCCTCTGGCAGCACCAGCCATCGATCCTGGCCACGGAGGGGATGGGGGTCGCAAGGTGAGAGGGGTGACCTGGCTACATATATATATATATATATATATATATATATATATATATATATATATATATATATATATATATATATATATATATACTGTATATATAGTGACAGAAGCCAGGAAATGGTAATAAATTCGATATATAGGCTCCCAGGATACTGGACAACATCTATCCTCTTTAGGCTGGAAAGTGCAGCCACAGAAGGGATGTACGCCATCCCTCAGTTTCGCAGGTGCTGGAACTGAGGAATGAGGGATCCAGACCAGAGTTGGTCTGCTGCCTGATTTATGTCACCTGTCCTACTAATTAGAACCCAGGTATTTAAAGCTGGTTTCCTGTTCCTCTTCCCCTCTCTCCAAAAGCTTTGAGGCAGGACTGCTGCTGGAAGCAGAAAGGGGAGAGCCTTTCCCCAAACAGGTTAAATCATTCTGATCCTATGTTAACTTGTAAAGTTCCTTATTTTATTTGTTGGAAGCGGACAAGCCGCCCAACCCTTGTCAGCGTGATCCTTTGTTTAGTTTTTGCTCAGATAAGCAGGGGTTTTTTTGTATTTGTTTTCAATGTGTTGCAGTCCCAGTGCCTTGGACTGAATAAACCAGGCAGAAGCCTGCTTAAAGGAACATTGCACTACGTCTCCTCGCTTTACTCACCTTAAAAGGCCGTGTTCTAGTGGGCCCGGACAGACGGCAGAGCCCCCTGAGTAAGCCGTTTGTCACATGTGGTGGAGAATGCAGACAGAACACTAAAAGTGAAACAGAAAAAAACAGCGCAAACGCACTAGTGAAGTACTTTCAAAATAGTTTATATTATAAAAAAGTAATAATATCTGCGTACATCAAGTTAGGATAAAACAGGCATGTCATGCACTCAGGCATATGTTACCAGGCACCGCTCGCCATAGAGAAAAGGAACACTCCTGTATACGGTCCCTCAGATGTATTACAGGTGGGCATTCAGGGTGGGTGTCTGGATTCAGATAGCTAGTCCTGTGTTTGCATCGGAGGACCTCCGTCCAGCATGTGGAAAACCTCCGTCCAGCTGATCCGTGAGGTCGGGGGGAGAACTTGCAGAAGCAGTAGGAGCCGCAGTCCGGCCTGCAGTTCAATTCCTCCACGCGGCTTCATGACAAGCCGCCAAGTGAGAACAGCCGTCAGCTAGTAGTGACATCACTCACGATAGCACTGGGCTTCCGTTGAAAGGAAGTAGCAGTGACTAAAGGTACCCGGAGATAATTCAGGAGTCACTCGTGTAGCATTAATCCTACGTGTTTCGTAGCCGTAGCCACTTCTTCAGGGATTGTTAATAGTTGTGGCCAAAGGGTATTTAAGCACCAGGAGCACATCTGGTTGGTCAAGTGAGACAGCACCTCACCCAATCACATTCTCAGTCTGTTCATTCACACCCCACAGTGAACGCCCACACTATGCATTAATCAGTGAGGGGATGAGGTAATGCCTCCCACTTAACCATTCACATGCTGCTTAGATATAAGTTAAAACATATAGTATAATATTAAACTAAACCTTTAATTAAAACAACAACATATGAATCTACATACTAAAAAGCAGATATATAATTGTACGTTGAGTTTCACTGCTATCTAGGAGTGCTGAGCCTCTACGCACTTAACAGCTGCAGATGCCAATTCAACAATCAGAGGTTGTTGTTATATATTTATCACAGAGGTGTTTATTTGGGTAACTAAGTAGTTACATTAACAATAGAGGATCACTATAGTAGCGCACTGTATTTTCTAATTTTTCACAGAACACTAAAAGGTCTGCGTTTTAAATTACTTTTGTTGATAAAACAATATGGACGACATGGTGAGTGCGTTGGTATGCAATGTTGCCGCCAAGGAAGAGACGAATGCAACCCAGTGACAGCTGCTAATGGCCCAGCAGGATACGAATGCCAACCATCACCAGCTGCTAATGGCCCAGCAGGAACTTGGGGTCCTGTGAGAGGATATCACTAAGGCCCCAGCAGAGGCAGCCCCAGTGGAAGGCGGCCCCAGGCCCGAAAATGACCAGGGCAAGCAACTTCCTTCAGAAGATGGGATCCTCGGATGATGTTGAAACCTATCTTCTCACTTTTTAACGCACGGCACAGACAGAGGGTTGGCCAGAAGCCAAGTGGGCCAGTCTAATCGCACCCTTCTTAAGCGGTGAATCCCAAAATGCTTACTTTGATCTAGAGCTAGCTGAAGCTAACGTCTATGCAAAGTTGGAGCTCCTCGCCAGCCTTGGCGTAATCACGGCTGTTCGTGCCCACAGGTTGCATGCATGGTCCTTCACGTTGGATAAAGCCACCCGATCCCATATGTATGACCTCATCCACCTTGCCCGGAAGTGGCTGCAACCCGAGATCAACTCATCAAGCCACATTATGGAATGGTTGGTCATGGACCAGTTCTTGAGGAAACTCCATGCTGCCCTATGCCGTTGGGTTAGCCAGAGTGACCCCCACAATGCAGATGAGCTGGTGGCCCTCATAGAAAGGTACACTGCAGCAGAGGAGCACCTGCAACCCACAGTCCTGGAGCATCCCCACAACCCAAGGACCCAGGACTCTACCAGAGATGGTTAAAGGGTACCAGGGTTAAGGGGGGCTGAAGAGCAGCGCCGCCTTCATACAGCACCAGTGACACTGGCTCGCATACTAAGGGCAATAGCCGACATGGAGAGCCACGAAAGGGCTCTAAGTGGGACACAGACTATATACCTAAATGTGTAAATTGTTATGAGAGGGGGCACACAGCGAAAGCCTGCCCACTCAATACTGAACTTATGCAATGCAATAGCGTTGAACCTTATTCTTTGTGGTCTCAATGTATGGGCCCTAGCCCAGAGGACCCCTTGAATAACCACCTCTGGGCATTTGTAAATGTAAATGGTGAGTGTTCGGGCACTACCTGACTCGGGAAGAATGGTTACCCTAGTGTCTGGATACCTGTTGCCCACTGGTAAAAAAGCAGGTAAACAGTTCACAAAGAGTGGCAATTTGTTGTATACATTGGGATAATCGGGAATATTCCACAGTTGAGGTTCTTATTTAAACTGAGTTTGGTTCCTTAAATTTCATAGTTGGTATAGTACCCCAACTAGGACATGTTGTAATAATAGGGACCGACTTTCCCTATTTTCTAAAAATGTGGTCCTCCAGACAGAATAGCGCCCAGAGTTAAACAGCGGATCATAAAGAGGTAACAGAAGAAACAAATAATTTCCCCTTTTCAGACATGGAGGTTGAGGAGATCTCAAATAAAAAGGGGAAAGACGAAGAGTGCTGTAAAATTCTCTTTCCCATGGCTACCTTGGTAGGGAATACACCAAGTCAAGACGTCCACCACCCCAAAACAGAATAAGACCTTCGCTGACCTAGAGTTCAGCCCCGAGAGTTTTAAGAAGGCCCAGTGGGAATACCCTACCTTAAGGGAAACAAGGGGAAATATACGGGACCAGAATAGTACTCCCGGCCAACCAGATAGGTCACTTTCCTACCCGTACTTCGAGGTAGAAAATGACCCAGTATATCAGGTCGATAGGAGGAAATCCATTATAACTAAACAGTTGTTAGTCCCACGGACATTTTAAAATGCGGTATTACACCTTGCATATAGTCACCCATATGGGGGACATTTAGGGGTGGAAAAGACAAGAGAAAACGTTCCCCAAAGCTTCTCTTGGCCTGGGGTTCTGTCGGAAATTGCAAATTATTGTTGCTCATGCCCACAATGTCTGATCACTACCCTGTTCAAAGCCCATCATAGCCCATTGGGACCCCTTCCCATAATAGATGTACTGTTTGATCGGATTGCTATGGATCTAGTAGGACCTCAAATAAAGTCTGCTATGGCACACCAGCATATATTGGTAAACTTAGATTATACCACCCGCTATCCGGAGGCAATCCCCCTATGTAGCACCGCTGCAAAAAACATAGCAATAGAGTTAATGCTCCTGTTTACCCAGGACGGAATTCCTAAAGAGATCTTAACTGACCAGGGAACCCAATTTATGTCCCATGAAAGGGTAAATCATTCTGATCCTATGTTAACTTGTAAAGTTCCTTATTTTGTTTGTTGGAAGCAGGCAAGCCGCCAAACCCTAGTCAGAAAAGTGTTGCAGTCCCAGTGCCTTGGACTGATTAAACCAGGCATAAAACTGCTTAAAGGAACATTGCAGTACGTCTCCTTGCTTTACTCACCTTAAAAGACTGTGTTCTAGCGGGCCCGGACAGACAGCAAAGCCCCCTGAATAAGCTGTTTTTCACAATATACAGTATATAATATATATATTCACACAGTACGTCACACAGTACACGTATACACCTTGATAAAGCGCTGGGGAGCGCAAAACATGTTGGTGTTTTTTTGGTCCATGAGGCTTTAATAAAATTACGTTTTTTATGGGGACCACCGAGTGATCTTTGTCTGGATTAGTGCTCTGTTTTTCACATCGTGCTATTCCAGGACTCTACTCACGCACTGCACCCTGGGACAGGCTGGGATCACAAGAGGACGCCGGGCACGCACCAAGGAGGTTTTAAAGGTACTGGCATTTAGATTTATATATTCATTACATAGTCCCTTATATTGCCTTAAAGAGTACCTATTCATAATACATATCCATATTTGTGAGTATGGATGCTTGTCTCACTAGGCTGATACAATACTACCATATTGATTACTTCAGGTATCTATTTAACCCCATTGTATGCCTTCCCAGTGGCAACTGCTTAATTACTGTGGAGAAGGGTCTTACCTGCTGAGCACGATTCCCGTTTTTCTGGACTTTACTTTACTTAAAAAGTTGGGTGGAGTAAGCTTAAACCCTGGGAGGAGGGGCCACTAACCTCCAAACAACTTATACCAGTTGAAAATGAAAATGAATAACCACACAATCCCAGCAAGCCCAGTAATCTCAGCAGGTACCTATACTAACTGCATATTATTTCTTGTTGCCCTGTGAAATATGGTGAAATATGTGAAAATACCTACAGGGTTACATGAACGAAGCATAATGTCAGTCATAGACACTTGCCACCTCTTCAGTAGAGAGTGATCTGCAGAAGAACAGGTAAACCTGACCTGAAGAAGGGACTATAGTAGTCCTGAAAGCTTGTACTCTTTTTAACTCTTAGTTAGCCATTAAACATATCACTTCAATCTTACTTTGGTTCTATTTAAAAGGACAAACAATGAGACCACCATCAAGTTTACACAGGGGATTTATGAGATAAGAACATATACTGTAAGCTCCTCAAAGCAGGATCGACTTCCAATATTTTCTTGCATTCAGTAAGTGGAGCATCATCCTATTGTATATTTTCCAATATTCAATCTTGTAAACCTGCAAAGTGCGGAGAACCTTGCTGGGGCTATATAAACCAAAACTAAATATAACTAAAATAGATTCACACATACGGTACAGCAAGAGTAGAGATACTGTGTACGACAGATGACTCACTAGCTGCTGTATATTTCATATGATTTGTGTCTTAATTGTGATTTGTGTTTATGTATGATAGTGCCCGATACTGCACTATGGCACTTTCATGAATAACCCCCTTAATATCACAATACACTTATATATTATTCTATTGGGGTTATTTATTAAACTGCAATACTGCCAATCAAGGCACTATTGCACTGAAACTCCCATTGACTTCAATATGAGTTTTCATGCAATAGTACCTAACTGGCACTATTGCAGTTTAATGAATAATCCCCTATATCTGAGTGTGGATGCCTGGAAAATAGACATACTTTATACATTTCGTGCAACAATATATCAAATACATTGTTAGACTAATATTTATCTTTATTAGTCAACTTGCTAGTTAATAAAATAAAACGTAGTGTTTGCAAAACATGATTTTCTTCAAAAATGACAGTATTAGAAATTTGTTGTTTTAAAAAGTACATTACATTGGATCAGATTCAGTACTCATTAAAATGTATCTGGACATTTTTCTACTATCTGAGAACAGAACAAATCTCATAGTGGGGTGTAAAAAAAAAGTCTTCATTTTGTAAATCTACCAAGCTTCTTGGCACCATATTTGAAAAAAGAAAGCAGGTCTTGATTCTGTCCCAAACTGTCATGTTTTATCCTAGTCTACTTTGATAAAACTGTGATTTAATTCGTTTGTGCATTTGAACGCAATGTTTTATAATGAAAGTGCTGGTCGACCCATAACTAGGTCACACAGACATAATAAATCAAAGGTGTACGTGGTAATGAAGTCTTCTCCACTCTACACCCTTTCATTTCTACTGAGCTAAAGCACCAATGTTTTCCTCTCCTTTTCAACGCCGCATATTATTTTCTTTGTTTTCTTTCAAAAGAGATTTCTATTGAAATAGACTTTAGAACCATAAGACTCTTATACTACAATGTACAACTCTTCATATGTAATTTAACAAGTCATTTATTTCGAGAAGTTGTATGACATAATTATGCATTTTTTTTACATTTGCCATGAATGACTACACCTCTATACACAAGATTTTCACTTAGAATTGATAATCATTCATAATGTAAATAATGAATGCATTACACTGTGCTTATTCAAAATTTTGCACCTTACATCAAACACCTTTTTTTTGGAGATTGGAGGGGAAAATCCGAGCCAACCCAAACTCCAAACCCTGGCTTGGCCCACTGCTGCTGTGCAAAACCTTGTTTTCGCTTCTGATGGTATTCCCTCCCTTTCGTAAGCAGGCTTCCCTCCTTGCCGAAATGTGTCATTTGAAAGAAACAACAAGACAATATTTAACGGGAACCTTCCAGTATGCCTCTAGAGGAAAGTGTTCGACCAGTGTATTCTGCTTCTGCTCGTATATACTGTAACAAATAAGAAACCTGGACCCTACTAAATGCAAAGATAATTCAGAAGCTTTAGACAATGCATGAATGATAGAGAAATGTATGCGGGGTTTTACCCGAAGAGACAGGAAAAAGAACAAATGGGTTCAGAAACAAACAAAAGTCTGTGACATCACCACAAAGGTGAAGAAATAAAATTGGCAGTAGACCAGACATGTCGCAAGAATAAATTACCACCATTAGCCGACGATGGATTCAAAGGGGCATAAAAAGACCAAGATGATGACCAGAAGTAAAATAGGAGGGCGAAATGATCAAATCTGTTGGTGCAACATGGAGAAGTGAGACTTGCAGAGCAAGTATAACTGGAGCAATCTGGTAGATCTGACAGATGCTCTGTAATTTCTGGCCAGTGCCGAGCGTGTCTGGGCAGCATCACAGTGAGAGGGTCTTGGATGCTTTCCCTTCAGATCAGGTGACAATGGGTTCAGGTGTACCCGGCTTTCCCATAACAACTTGAGCAGGTAACTTTGCCTTGGGGTAGAAGACACTGGCGGGAGTGAGGGGAGTAGTCGGGTACTGGAACAGGGGGGATATACAATGCTGGCATCTTTAAGAGGGTTACTATCTAGTTGGGATGCTGGCAGTCCCCAGCAGTAGAAAGCAGAAAAAGCAGGAAAGCAGCAGAGGATGTGCAGGTGCAGCCACTGATGGGGGAAGTGTCAAGGGAATGCATGGGTGCCAGCTCCTCACAGGGGGTAAGAAGCGCGTGGCTGCCACTGGTTATGGTGGGTGTACAATTAGGGTATGAGGTCCATTTAGTTGGCACTTTGTTGGTCTGTCGACTGCTGCAGTACAAGTTCGTTTTAGTTACCAAGTGTTAGGGGGCAGTCTAGGACCTTTGGGTGTGACCAAACCACCGCTGACGCTACGCTGCCTCACATGTTCCCGCAGGGAAAACTCACAGCTGGAAACATCATTGCTTCATCTCAGGGCACCTCGCTGCTTCTTCACATTTCACAGCCACAAGTTTCTTGAGACCCCCTGGACTTTCCTGCCATCCCCCTTGTTTTTCCTGTCCTCCCTTGTTGCATGAAAATGTAAAGATTAATTTATTTAAAACTTTTAATCATGTATTAAATAAAACATTTGTGGTGTTGGCGGGGTTCGGTGTGCACGCTGAGTGTCCTGCTTAGTGGGTGCATTCACAACGGCGTGTTCACATTCGATGCAGCGGCCGGGACATTTATAGATGGCGGTGAATGTGAAGAAGCGGGTGGTGCCCTGACTTGAAATGTGAAGCGGTGATGTGTCCAGCGGTGAATTATTCCAGGGGTGACATGCGAGGCGGCGAAGTGCCGGCATTGGTTTGATCACATCCAAACGTCCCATTCTGGTTACGGGGGGTGCTTTGGTGCAGTCAGGGGTGTGGGCAAAATTAAGCCAAATGTCCCAGTCAGTAGTTGCTTGAAGCGTATGTTTGTCTAGTGGCCCCTTTGAGCAGCTATAAAGGGGAAAATCTGAAAGGGATTATCTGGACTTGATGACACTGCTGTCTGAATTCTCAGACTGGTTGCGAAGTCTGTAAAGAATATTAATGTAACATAGCCTCCCGACAATTACTTCTGTTTCTGGGCCTTTCCTCTGTCAGTCCTGTTAGTGCAGGCAGTGGAAAGTTTAAATCCATTATTAGGCCTGTGTGTGTGTATTCCAGCCTTGAATAATGTATCAGTATTCAAGGGCAGGCTTAGCAACTCTGAGGTTGTCAATCTCAGGGGTGGATATTGGTTGGAATGCCCCCTGCTGTGTTTGGGACAATCTGTATCTGGCTCTGGCTTGTAATGATTCAGAGTTAAAGACACTCCGCAAGGATGTTCAAATTGGGACATGCCTCCTACAGTAAATTAGTTAGGTCAGTTAGTCAGTTGAGATCTGGAGAAGTAGACAGGCAGGCTAAGAAAGTCTCTCCCTTCTCTTCCAATACTGGGATGGGGAAGGGTGGGGAAACCTACCACCTTGACAGGGATCTGTTCTAAAGAGCACATATATGCAGTTATGGAAATATATGACTGTCTATTCTCTGAGCTGGAGCTGATGGCTGAATAAATGATGAAAATACATTGCTGTGTGAGTTCCTGTCCCTGGTATGAAGAAGTGTCAGTGGGGGTCCATCCCTTGACGATCTACAGGGGATCCTCGCTGGCTGGAGGCACTGCACCATCAAAGGAGAAATCAAGGTAATCTGTCCCCCTGTTCCCTGTCCTGGCTCTCCCCACACCACCGCAGAGCCCTCAGCCCTCCTGTTGCCAGCAGGTCACAGCCCCAAGACCCCATGAAAGTAACCAGCAAGGAGCGTACCCCCAATCTCACTTGGGGGGGGGATATGATAAAAGGATTACATTTGGAGGCGCTGCTGAGATGAACTGCTCCCCAGCACAGGACAGGTTTTACCAATGGGACAGGTTTTCAGAGACAGTGGACCATGCAGCAGTGTTTGGGACTTTTGCAGCAGCAGGCAGACTCTCCAGAGAGGGAATCTCTCCCTGAAGCTGCCCCAGGGAGGGGGTTACCCTAAAAAGGACTTTTCTAAGTGGGGCGACTCCTTGGTGGCTATGTGCCAATGAGTGTGGGTACCCACATAATGTTGCTAGCCTATGGGGCGACCCCCTGGTGGCTATGTGCCAGGGAGCGTGGATACCCTGCCTATCAGATAACCCGGAAAAGGATGGGGAATAACGGGTCCCTGAGGCTACACCAGGGAGCCTGCAGGCCCTTCCTGGCACTGCAGTTGGGGCAACCCCTGGTGGCTATGTGCCAGGGAGCGTGGATACCCTTCTGTATCACCCAATGAAGATAGCAGCAAGGGGACAGGGACTCTGAGGTGAGATCGGAGAATCCTGTGCACCCAGCAATAACAGGACAATTGCAGTAAAGTTTCGTGAGGCGTTCCCTGAAGCTATACCAGGGTGCGTGGTACTCAACAAGAAGAATTGTGCTTTACTTTGTGTGGCCCCTTACTGAAGAAATGTGGGCAACGCCTGTTCTCACAAGTCCTCACAAGATGGTGGTTTTGCTCTCAAGGAGACCGCGTGGTGCTGGAGTTTGTGCTTTTAAAATGGCAGTTCCTGAGAGTCCAAAAGGCATTACCAGATAGTCATAATGCCCATAGCGGGTCCGGAAAGCAGTCTTCCACTCGTCACCGGGTCTAATACAAACCAGATTGTATGCTCTGCGGAGATCCAACTTGGTGAAGATCTTGGCTGACCGTATTATTTCCAATAGTTCAGGATTTAGAGGTAAGGGGTACCTGTTCTTTACCATGATATTATTCAACTACCGATAGTCTATGCAGGTGTGCAAGGACCCATCTTTCTTTCCAACGAAGAAGAGAACTGCGCCTGCCACTGAAGTGGAGGGTCGTATGAAACCCTTTGATAGATTCTCCTGAAGGTATTCTCTTAATACCTGTAACTCTGGTTCCGAGAGTGAATAGATCTGTCCAAAAAGAATGGCCGCGCCTGGTAGTAACTCGATGGGACAGTCATAGGGACAATGAGGAGGAAGTTTATCAGCTTTTTTTCTTGTCACCGACATCTAGAAACTCTGAGTATTGGATGGGCAACAGATTTTCTTTGGCGGTAGATATTTGGTGCATTCTTATGCACTCCGGTTCAGGAATTTTAGACAAGCAGAAAAGCTGGCAGTGCTCCGAAGGGAATGTGACTGTCCGAGTCTTGCAGCTAATTTGTAGATTATGGATAATTTGCCACAGGATTCCTAAAGTCACTGGAAACTGGGGTGAAGGTAGAAAGTAAAATGAAATTGTCTCATCATGAGGGTCCATAAGCAATGTTAAGCTGTAGGTTTCATGGGTGACAAGCCAAGAGCTCAAAGGGGAACCGTGAACAACACCAATCCTTACCGGAGACTCCTTAGGTAGGGACGGCACCAAATGAGTCTTGGCAAATTCTATGTCCATAAAATTTTCGCCAGGCCCGATCATTGCGGTGATGGAGAGACGATGAGTTCCTTCCTTGTGAATAACAGGAACAAAGAGGTGTGGATGTCTAGGTGGGGACGCCTCTTGATTCTGAGCTTTGGAGAATACCATTTGGGAAAGGGCATGCAGCTGCTCTCTCCTAGGGCCCTGAACAGATCGCCGGGACTTGGTTGGGCAGTTGGCGAGATAGAGCCCTGAATTCCCACAATATAAGCAGAGGCCCTACGAATGGCGTGTATTCCGTTCTACGGGGGAAATAGGTCTGCAAATGATATCCACCTGCATCGGCTTGGCTTCAGGGAGTGAACCAGCACTGGTTCTGGAAAATGCGGACGTATAAGCAGTTCTCAAGCCGGGGTTGTTAATCATGCTTCTCTGTCTCTACATTCTCCTTTACGTGATCATTCTGTCTAATTGTATGCATAGATGGAGAAAGTCCTCAAAGCCCTCTGGGGCCATAACCCATGCGAGTTCATCTCTGATTTGCCCAGAGAGACCCCTGAGAAAATGAAATCGGTGTGCAGCTTCATATCAATTAGTGTCAGCAACCCATCTACTGTACGTAATTCTGCAGCGTATTCTGCTGCTGGGCGTCTTCCCTGACGAAAATTAACCAAGACGGTTTCGGCAGTTGCACAACAACTTGGGTCATCAAACATCAGCCTCATGGCGTCTTAGATTTCCTCCAGGTCCCTTAGCATTGGACTATCCTGCTCCAGCATTGGGGTGACCCAAGCAAGGGCCTCATCTTTGAGAAGAGAGAAATGATCATCCCAACCTTGAGAGAGTCTGTGGGATATAGGGTAGGGTGCATCAGAAACTGGAGTCTGCACTGGTTGAAAACCCGCAGAACTTCTCCGTAATAGGTAGGAGGCATGTGGGTTGGACAGGCCAGGCTGGGGAGGGGTGGGGGGTGAGGGGTGGGGGGTGTTTGGTGGAAAATTAGGCAGGTTTTGCAGCACAGATTCCGTGTCTGCAATTCGGCCACGTATATCCCAGATTTGGTCTTGCGAAACAGGGTTGGCCTGCAATTCACACACCTAATCCTGTAAGTAATTAAATTGAGCCTGAAGGTTAGCGACTAGCGCCTAAATTTCGGAAATTCGTAGTTGCGCCTCTTGTTATGCCTATGCAAAAATAGTCATAAAAATCTTCTTTATTCATTAATATTTATGGTTCTTTTGAATAAATGGAAAATATATTTGGTAAAAAGCATTGCAAATATGCTGTGTTCTGGACTACTGCAAATGTAACAAGTATCTTAATAGCTGCAACACGATTAGTTATATTCTCAATTAGTTTTGTGTTATTAATCAATGCAAAAAAAGTAAGCGTTTTGTCATGTATGCTGGAAATTCCAATAAATGACAAAATAGATGAACACATCTCTGCCTGAATGTACTAACTCAGCTCCTTACTGGGCTTTCTATATTGCTCTTGAGAATATCTCTAAATTGGTTCTGGGCACAAGTCTTAGAGCCTGGAAGCTGCATCAGAGGCCATCAATTTTCTCTATTTTCTCGATGTGAAAAATGTTTCACTTTAGAGTAAACTGCTTTGTGTAACCGATCTGTCCCAGAGAAATGCAGTCCCGCAGTTTATCGACTAGCACATAAATACCTAATTTTTCAAGATTTCTTCATTTACTGTATGTGCTGTGTGGCTTTGCACAACTAGATCGTGACATAAAATGCTGAATTGGCGCAATTTGGACATGTGAGAACTGTTTATTGAAGACGGCAAGATGGGTTTGAGAGAAAATTAACATTCCCACCTGAAAACACCATTCTCTAATATCAATTAAATGACTAATTTTCCTTAATCCATGAATAACAGATGCTTTAGTACTATTAGGACAGTGTGTGGCTGCAGAACTAAAAAATGCAGAGATTCTGAAGTGGTCAATGTTAGCCAGGCTTGCTTAAACCCTGAATGAATCAGCCAATCAGAGACAGAGATGCTTCAGAAATTAACTTGGTTTTTAAATACAAATGCAGTGGCCGTTATTTTAAGGAATCCCGGCGCCGTTTTCGTGTGCGTTGCTGTACTCCACGCGGCATGAACGCGGCTAATCGCCCCAGGCACACGTGTTTATTGCGGTTGCTTTGTTTGAATTTCATGGATTGTATGCAAATATATTCAATGAAATCAAACAATGAATTGTAATGTGTACAGTACTGTGCTACTGTGTCAATTTCAGGTGTTTAAAAGCCAGAACACTAAAATGCCATTTTCTGCACTCGCCTGCACTTGCGTCTTAAGGCGGTACGGTTGGAAGAAATCCCGCGCCATGACATGGGTATTCCGAGGTATACACCACGTGATTTGTTAAAATAATAGCCGCTGCATCAGTAGCCATTATTTCGATTTTTTTTTCATGCTGTTGCCCTACAGTGCTTGAAATTGACTAGAATTTACATCATTTATCCTATTGAATTAACTTTTTACTTTTAAATACTGTAGATTTGTGTCAGTCACACCTACTCCTGAGTTAGCATTAGTTGTCATTAAATACACCAATAACAGTAAAAGTTAATATACTCTTTAGTAGTCATGTTATTACTGTGTATCCCAAACAGCTTAAAAGCAGCAGTCACACCTACTCATCGCCACCCCCTTTTTTTGTATAGAGCATGGGAACGGAGGGTCCCCGTAGCTGGACCTTACTATCTCCGGTTCCTGGGACCCACCCGTTCAAAACTGTTGAAGTTGCTGAATCCCTCTAGGGAAACAAAATGGCTGTCAAACCTCAGATCAATAGGAAGCTGAAATTTAATTAAATGTGGCTTCCCATTTCTAATCCATTTAATCCCCCTTTAAAACCATTAAGTAATAGTAGAAACATCACTGGTAAGCATCTTGGGAACTGGGTGAAACCCACTCTGAAAATAGCATGGTTCAATTCCGAACGTTCCCCCGGTCTCACTCCTATGAAAAAGAGGAGGCTAGCTGCACGGTATTGCTGCTCTATAAGGTGCTTGGGCATAAGTGGAGGATTATGGGCTCTTTCAATAGGGGAAGGATAACAAGTAGACGAATTGCAACTTTCTGTGCTAGCAAAACAGAAACCAGTGGTACAAATCATTACACCCTTGGGCTTGCTGTCACTGTGGGGTAATCCTTACTGGGACTAAAAAATGTTTGCATTGCTACAAAAACGAATAATATTTGACAGATAAATACAGTATGTAAGAAAAAAAAAATCTGCTATATTTACTGAAGTTTTAAGCAATTGTTTATATCATTGGTAGCCTTGAAAAAGAGCACTGTGTCATTTAAAACAGGGGCCGCAAACTTTTTTCCCTGCGCCTTTCTGCCGGCGGTCACCTCACACCCGCGCCCCTCCTCATCCCCACTTACCTCGGCTCCGGCATCATCTCCGGCGTCATGACGTCCCGTTGCCATAGCAACGTGATGTCACATGACCTCGCGGCGTCATTTGCCGCCGCTTTGCCATGGCGACGCGTGTGGAGCCAAGGTAAGTAAAGGTTTACAGAGGCCCTGCAGCTCCCCCGGCACTTAATTTAAGTGCCTTCGGGAAGCGTGCGGGGCCTCTGTAAAGTGCGCATCCCCCCGCAGGCAGTCTCGCTCCCCCCCCTGGGGTCGTGCTCCCCAGGTTGCGCACCAATGACTTAAAACATGTAGGCTTTTTGTTTTAAATATCACTTTATTTTGAAGCAAATTTACAAACAAGGTCTCTGTAAGAATGGTTATTGCTTCAGGTTTATATGGGACGGTATGTGGGATAAAAGGAGAGAAGCAGAAATCTAGGAGATGCTCCTTGATTGGTCTTTGTTGCTTAATGCCTGGTGGTTGGTGTTGCTTACGATAACACAGGGAAGAACAGGTCCAATCTGATTGCACTGTGTAGGTTCCAGCGGTCCATGAACCAGTGTGTGCTGATGTGGGGAAGGGCGACTGGTTGCTCCGTGGGACCCTGACTGCATAAGGAGCCAGTCAGTTCATTGTGGAGATTTATCAGTGTGTCAACTTAAAACAACATAGGCAGTGTAGAAGCCAAACAACCCATATTATTGCACTTTAAGCTCTCACATTTTCAGCTATATTAAGTTCTGAGTACTCTCTCACTGTGAGCAAGCAAACCTCTCACAGATGAGTATTTTTTAATTCACTTTCTATTTTGATCTTTTTATAAACTGTACCTACAAATCAATTAAAAATTCGTATTTTTTAAAAGGATTTATTTGTCATTTGAAACTTTGCCTGTTTTTTTCTTAAGAATGTGTTATGTTAGGAGACATGTTCTCTGTGATTTGCTGATCCCATACAATATATCCTTGTTGCTGGGACAGCTCACACCAGTGGAAGACAGGTACGGATCTGGTTCAAACACAAATGGCGAACAGAGTCACCTAGATCCCTATTGGCACGCACTCATGGTGCACAAGTACAATTTACAAGGATAAATATCCACTGATTTGACCAAAATCCCACTACCCCAATGAGGGTATAACAACAGTAACAGGCAGACGGTCTGTATATAAACAGAAAATAACAAAACTTTAATGTTGACAGATAGTCACACCGAAACAAGTGTAAGTATGTACAGGTGAATTAAAAAAAGGAATAAAAATGATCCCCTGAGGGGGTGTGTGTCAGGTGGGAAACTTGTAGTGAAATCAATCCGCTTAATAGCTATATTAATGATATCTTAGCCTCACTACCAATCAATCCATATAAAGTGGTGGTGCGGTATAGTGGTGCGGTATAGTCAGTACTGATATAGCCCTGCTAAGGTGTATATTCCACAGACTGAATACACATGTAGTATGTCATCAGCTGCAGCGGCAGCAGAGGTAAGTATGGTAAAGAGTGTGGTGTGTAATAACATACACACTGTGTGTGCAGGCAGTATATAGTGGTGCAATGGTAAACACCTATACACATCAAAATGCCTCTGTCAAAAAAATGCTCCAACACTCAACCCCAGAACTGATAATAATGCAGCTTTCTGATATTGCACTTGGAGCCTGATACTAATTTGTATGTTTTGGGTATTGAGCGATAACTGTATTTCTGTATGTTCACGGATCTGGTTCAAACTGAAAAACCCCTAGCAAACACACTAGTAAAAATCCGACGAAGGATTGCAAAAATCGTCAAAGGAAGAGTTGTTCCAGTTGTGTATATATATCCCCCCCAAACCTCCCTCCAAATAAATTAGTGAGAGATGCCTATGGTAAGCTGAAAAACATTGAAAACCTTTTAGTAAGTCATGTTGTTAAAATCTCTGGCATTTATTTGCAATCTGCGTTTCCCCCGCGGCCACCTAAAGGCTACCAAATATCATAGGCGAAGCTATTAGCTGCGCCACCTGCAGGCCACACGTACTGAACCGCACTAACATTATAATTATAATGATTCTGGTCAACCATAGACCTCGGCTCACCTGTGGATGAGGCGCAGAACACAAAGTGTTCACACGGTTGCCATCTCGCACTTTCTCGCGGTCACGGGAAGTGTATGTCTTATTACATCTGTACATGGCCCCCAAAGGTTTTACGGAATAAAAATGCATTCAACCCACTCATAAACCCATATGCCACTTATTTACAAACCATGTCACAGATAACTTAACTGACAGGATGCTGACATGTCCACGTGAGACCAAGCTCGTTTAAATGCTGCATAAGAAATTGGTATTTGCAGTTGTTCACTAGCTTCGACAGTTATGAACAATTTATAGATGTTACTAAGAAATATGTATAATGTAGCCTTTCACTGCATTAATCATGTCCCCAGATTGTATATCTAATATGTATTAATATTTTCTTACAAGTGATGCATTAAATGTTCACAGACTTCCAAACAAGTTAAGTTAATGATACTTGTGTTTGTTCTGGCCATATTTGAAAGCAGTTTTCAAGCTTTCTATAAATACTGTATGCACATGGTATCATTGTTTCGCTTTGCATTCCTATTGCTGTCACAAGTTTATAGCTCAATGTGCCTCTTCTTTTAGCCATGTCAGGGGGAGGAGATTTCCCAGCAATAATTCTAATCCACAGGTCTCCCCCCTCCATTCACCTTAAATACCCTACCCCTCATCTCCCCCCCTTTGCTGCTTCAGTGTCCTCCATCCTTTTTCTCCTCCATATTTCAGCATCTCTACCCTAGGATGAGCTCTTTTTAATTGCTAACCCTTACCTACACCCAGACCATAGTCTATTCCCATCATCTTATTTCTCCTTTGTCTTCAGTAGGCTGCACACACAAAGTGATTTAACCCTCTTGGTTCCTGCATCATATTAAAGCAAATAGGTTTGAAAAACAGTTGAAGTTGTTTATGATAATATAGAATACTGATCTTTACTTTAAGACTCATAGAATCCAATGTATGCATTGTCAAAATATAGCTGAATTAAATGGTGAATCTCATATTCAATTTCACCTGGATGTACGAAACCTCATAAAAGGAATATATAAAAGCAACAAGAACAAAAGCAAAAAAACAGACCCAAAACAGGATAATTGAAAATATCGTTGAATGAAATACATACAAAAAAATGAAAAATATAGGACACAGGGGACCAAGGAAACACTCCAACTCCTTTCGTGCCTAAATGGCACTTTCACAAGGAGTCTTTGTAATAAGGTAGGAGTATTCCTAAATATTTATCTTAATTGTACTATTAAGGAAATGTACTGTATCTGCTTGAAAACTAGTGGAAACCACCATGACTGTACAGGTAAAACAATGACTACTGTACATTTAGAAGAACCAGATGTAAAGAATACAGTCCTCTTGTAATTTCAGTAACATTTCAGTGCCCCTGCATAGCTGATTCTGGTCTATAAAGGGATTAATACCTACACTACTCTAAAATACCCACCACAAACACTACCCCTCCCCGCCTCCCCCATAAGGGCCATGGCAGTCCAATAGCTAAAAGGACCCAATTTGTTCAAATGAGCATTACCAATAATGCAATGATATTACTAGACTTAAAACTAAGAATCAATAACTGTAAATGAAGTATTAACCCGGCAAGTATCAAGGGACCTATAGATGTAGCCTCCCTTCCTCATGACCGGGGCTTGGCAGGCAGAAAGGGCTGTGGCAACCCGCAAGCAGCTTAAAATGCTGGAGCTGCAGCTGCTTCTTCTCTACAGCCCCTAGATATTGATCCCCCCCCCTTCACCCCCCAGGAGTTATGGGAAAAAATATTTGTACAATCACCCTGGTGCTGAAGGGTTTACATGTAAAAAAGGTCCCTCACTTAACACCACTTTCCACCCTCCAGGACAGCAGGAAACCCCCTGGGCTGGAACTAATCCAAAATAATATTTCTGGACTCAAAACCACATGGTTAAAAAAGAGTCCCCAAACTATAAATGAAAAAAAAAAAAGTAAATGAGTAATTTTGTGATAATTGTTGCTTCAGTAAAAATCTTCTTTTGACTGCTTTCCCACTGGCAATATTCCTTTATGGAATAGGTTGATAGAAAAAAACTGGCAATATATGTTTGATCAAATATCAACTTTTTAGTCAATAGCCCTGATGAAGGTACAGTTACTGCAAAATTGGGATAATACTGGGGCAAACAATCAGCAATAAAACGCAAAATCCTGTTGCTTTAAATAAACCTGACATGGTTTTGTTACACCTACTGTACTATACTTTGATAAAGAGCTTAGGCTTGAAACACGTGGGTGTGGGCCTTCCGCCTGTGTATGTCTTTTTTTATGATCCAATAAATGAGTCATTTTTTCACTATGGGAACGGTCTCGTTTTGATCTTTGCTTTTCCTGCATGGAAGTAGTGCTGTGTCTTTTTACCTGTTCCTACTATACTTTGCAGCCTGGAGATTTTGACATATAGATCCCAGTGTATAAATATATTTTACTCTTATTTCGCACAGTACATCGGATCACAATTTTTGTAGTGCCTGTAGTAGAAGTTACTGTAGCATCTTGTCCTGTGGTGCATCATATTCAATATCTTGATCCAGCATTTATTCCATCCCTTTTTTCCTGAATCAAAATCTCTGCCTCCCTAGCCAATAATTGTCATCAAATGTAAGGATTTTGTTCATCAATGTGCATTTAATAATTTATAAGCACATTATTTTTTATTTATTTTTAAAAAGCTATGACAATGTGCACACCTTATAAACCCCAATGTGGTACAGTAGAATCAAACTTGTTAGTGTGAAAGCGTAGAAATAATATCAATGAGTCAAGGGTTCAAAGCATCAACGTGAGTTTATCTGCACCAAGGTACAAATGAGAGAGAATTCAAAAATGAACTAATTCCTCTGAAAACATATTGATTGGTATCACATTTTTATACATTTCAAAATGAGTAATACGCCCCTTAATGGGGCTGGCTTAGAGATAATAAACAATATGATGATTTATACAAAAATACTTATTGATACATAAGTATTTTGTAAGGATTTTGTTCATCAATGTGCATTTAATAATTTATAAGCACATTATTTTTTATTTATTTTTAAAAAGCTATGACAATGTGCACACCTTATAAACCCCAATGTGGTACAGTAGAATCAAACTTGTTAGTGTGAAAGCGTAGAAATAATATCAATGAGTCAAGGGTTCAAAGCATCAACGTGAGTTTATCTGCACCAAGGTACAAATGAGAGAGAATTCAAAAATGAACTAATTCCTCTGAAAACATATTGCTTGGTATCACATTTTTATACATTTCAAAATGAGTAATACGCCCCTTAATGGGGCTGGCTTAGAGATAATAAACAATATGATGATTTATACAAAAATACTTATTGATACATAAATATGCTTCACATGCTATATTCTTATCCTATATATAACCATAATGTGGGCCCCTTCTGACTTAAGGAGTAACCCTGTTTAGCCCTCTGTGTGTACTGTATCTGTCAGATAACAGAACCTAAGGTCAGCAAAAATATCTAAAACAGAAAAAAACCTCTTACGAATGCAATTTCAATTTCATGACTCGTAGGAATTATACAAGGGCGAGTTACAGCTAGGAGCGGTACTCTGCAGCATATCAAACATTCACAAATCATACACAAATAAACAGATATACATACATTCAAACACTCAAAATGGCTACTGCGCCAAAATGGTGGTGATGATAGTCTGTCTTCATATAGCCTGAGCCACACACATTATCTCAATCTTCACATTAGTATACAAATAATAATAGTTTAACACTATTTTACTTTTCAAAAAATGATTACAGGTCTTTCTTTCCTGTAAGATTCCTGTAATAATGTCTGTCTTAACCAGGCAGGAACTTATCTGGCCACCCACTATGTTATCTGGGACAAAGGCAGATTTTTGGAATGAATTAAGTATTTGGAAATAAAACAGTTCTTAATTAGCATCATGGTTCTTGACATTGTCATGTGATTAATTGCAATACTGGATACTCCTTTGGCCATGATTCCTGCCAAAAATAAAATGTGGAACATAATGTACATTTCTATAAATCAGTCTAAACTAAAAGAATATGTTAGTTTAACTTATACAATGTTACTGTCTTGCCCCCTGAGTATGTCCTGCTCTTTAAAAAAAAAAAAGAAGTATTTTTAGTTTTGAAAAGAAGGATTTTCTAATCTGTATCTTCTGACGTTACTATGGTAACTAGAGATGGCCAATTATTTGGGCGCATCTGAATCTGCAGCGGATCATTCGGTTCAACAGATCAATCTCAAAAAGGGGGATTCGCGTTTTGCCAATATTTTTGATCCTCGCTGATTACAATCAACCAAATCTGTTAGTTGATTTTACACAGCAAAACGGATTTTGGGTTAAAAATTTGAAACAATCCGGGAAACTGATTTGGGTGGATTTGCCCATCTCTAATGGAAACCTTTAGACCAGGGGTGCGCAAGCTTTTTTTGTTTGGGCCCCCGACTTGCTTTCCCCTTGCTCTCTCCCTCCCCCTTACCTTTCCATCGGTATCGGCATCGTTATTTGACGTCACAACATCATGTGATGTCACATTGCCATTTGACCTTGTGGCATCATTTGACTCTGAGTCGCCAGAAGCCGCCGGAGAACAGGTAAGAGGCATACAGAGGCCTTACATGCTCCCCTGGCATTTTATTTAAATGTTGTGGGGAAGAGTGTGGGGCCTCTGTAAGTGCCATGCACCCCCCCTCCCCCCCCCCGAAAATCCTCCCAGCTTGCGCACCCTTGCTTTTTTATTTTTATTTTACAATGGGCAGTGAGAGAGCTCGATTTTAACCTCTTAGACACCATCTGGTTTGTTTAAATCTCCCAATCACGTGGGCCGTGACGCAGGAGAATTTAAACATGGCCGCTGGGATACCGGCAACCCATAATGGGGCCTGTAACTCGGGAGCAGGGGGCCCCCGGACCTGAAATCAATGTGGTTCAGCTTCGGAGTCCCCCTGCTACAATAATATGCTATTAAAATAAAATAAAAGCCCTGCGATCCTGTTAGAGGCATACAGGTAGAGTGACTGATTCAGTCTCTCTCTTACTTCACATCTTTTATAGACAGCTGGAACCTGGTAGGATTTGCACAGCGCGAGTCCCATTCAAATGCAGGGACCCCCGCTGTGTTAATCCAATGGGCCATTAGTCTGGCCACTGGAATCTCGTGGCATGAGATGGGTTTAAGTGCAGAATTCTCAAGGCAAACCCCGCGCCCCCTGCAGTCAGTCTTGACCCCCCCTGGGGGGTCTCACCCCCAAATTTGAGCACCGCTGGTCTAATGGATCCCCACGGACTGATACTAATGCATCTTTGCTCTGTGGTTCCTCAGGTGTGTTTTGGAGAACAGGCACAGATAACTGCTCTGGGATAGCACATTCCTGCTGGTCGGCTACAGCACTAGGGCTGGTAGTAACAATTTCATAATCAATGAATGTGTTGGTTCTGCTTCCTACCATCTGGGTATTGAATGTCCCCACGTGGGTGGGGAAGAGGTTTCCTCCAGATATCTTGCTCTCTCCTGCTGCTGTGCACCAGTAATCACATAGGGACCCCTCATGTCCCTCCCCATTTGGTCTATCGTCTCCGAAAGAAGGTTAATTTTTCCTTCAACTTTGTCCAACCTCATCTCCAGATGTGCTGGCAGGGCCCAATCAATGGAAAGTCTGGCCACAAGTGTGTCTTGTACAGTGGCATCATACATAGTTAATAAATTCTTTCCTGACTCCAAGAATTGGCAATCAGATTACTTCATGGATCAACATCCTTCCCATGCTTACTTATTTGGTATATCCCTGTTTACCTTTCCATTCTAAAAAGATGTCCAAACTTTTTTTTTAACAAATCTATTGTATCTTCCATCACAGTCTCCATGGGTAATGAATTCCACATTGTACCTGCCCTTACTGTAAAGAACCCTTTCCTTTTTTGCTGGTGAAATCACCTTTCCTCCAACCTTAAAGGGTGAGTCCTTTGTACTGCCCTTGGGATGAATAGTTATTTTGAAAGCTCCTTGTACTGTCCCCAAATATATTTGTTTATAGTTATCATATCCCCTCTTAGACGCCTCTTTTCTAATATAAATAAATCTAATTTAGCTAGCCTCTCCTCATAAATTAGATTGCCCATCCCCTTTATTAATTTGGTGGCTCTTCTCTGCACTCACTCTAGTTCCATAATGTCTTTTTCTAAGGAGTGGTGCCCAAAATTGTACTCCATATTCAAGCGGTGGTCTTACTAATGCTTTATAAAAGGGCATAATTATGTTTACTTCCCTTCCATTCATTGCCAATTTAATGCAAGATAAGATCTTGTTTGCCTTTGCAGCTACTGTATGACTTTGGGCACTATTGCTAAGCCTGATGTCTACAAACACTCCTAAATCCTTCTCCATCAAGAAATCCCCTAATTTATCCCCATTTAATTTGTCGCCTGTTTATTCTTGCTTCCCAAATACATAACCTTACATTTATCTGTATTAAGCCTCATCTGCCATTTACCTGCCCAAGTTTCCAGTTTCCCGAAGCCCTTCTGGAGAGAAATTACATCCTGCTCTGATTCTTCTACCTTACACAATTTAGTGTCACCAGCAAAGATGGAGACTTTGCTCTCTATGCCAACCTCAAGGTCATTAATAAACAAGTTTAAAATCAGGGGTCCCAGTACCAACCCCATAGGTACTCCACTCATGACTTTAGCCCAACCTGAAAAAAATCAATTTATGACAACCCTCTGATGCCTATCCTTCAGCCAGTTTTCAACCCAGGTGCATATATTTTTTACTGAGTCCAATTTGCTTTATTTTGTACACCAACCTTTTGTGAGGAACCATATCAAAAGCCTTTGCAAAATCTAAGTAGACCACATCAACTTCATTACTTTGGTCTAAATTCCAACTTACCTCCTCAAAGAAACAAATAAGGTTAGTTTTGCATGATCTATCTTTCTTAAATCCATGCTGACTATTACTAATAATATTTTGTTTTCCATTAGGTATTCCTGAATATTATCCTATATTAAACTTTCAAGTAGCTTCCCCACTATTGAAGTCAGGCTTACAGGTCTGTATTCCCAATTTGTGACCTAGCTCTCTTTTTAAATATAGACACCACATCTGCTTTACGCCAATCTTGTGGTACTGAGCCTTTGGAAATGGAGTCCTTGAATCTTAAATGTGATGGTTTGGCTATTACTGAACTTAACTCTTTAAGAACTCTTGGATGTATGCCATCGGGGCTAGGTGCCTTATTTACTTAAATTTTATCAAGCCATCTATGAACATCTTCCTCAGTTAACCAATTGTTCATTAATATAGAGGTTGTGGCTTCCTCCTGCGGCACTACTATTGAAATTAATTCTTCCCTGGTAAACACAGAGGCCAAGAATTTGTGTAATACCTCTGCTTTTTCCTTAGTAATTTGACATTGTCAAGCTGCGTCTGACCAAGTTATCAGTTACAGCTAGACTAGAGCTCAGTACTTTAGGGGGGGGGGTGTTGCACTAGGACCGAGTTGGGCTGAGCTGGGGCTTGAGTCGGGTGAGCAATGTCCGGGGTGAGGTGAGCAAGCTGGGCTTGAGTCGGGTGAGCAGTGTCCGGGGTGAGGTGAGCAGAGTCCAAGTTGGGCTGAGCTTTATCCGGTGTGAGGTGAGCAGGGTACTAGGTCAGGTGAGTCCAGGGCAAACTTAGCAAGGTCTGGAGTTAGATGAGCTTGGTGTGATGGTGATTGGAGTACAGATACTTGGTGCATAATCAGATTTTCTGGGTACATGAATGGCAAGGGTTTTGTCCATCTTCTTTTTCCGGCCCGGAGTATTCCCCTTTGGAGTTTTTGGTGCTCCCTTATTTTCGTTTACCACTTTAGTCTTTGTACAAGTGGCTTTTGGGGTCACAATTACTGAAGTCTTGTATCAGCAGGTATCCTGCACTTTCTGAGGCTCCTTAGAGTTGAGAGAATTACAGCATTATGAAGGTTCTTGCATCTGTGGAAGCTGGATTGATTGATCATTGACAAGCAAGAGTTCTGATCAAGATCAGTGAGTATGGTAATACAATTTCTGTTTGAATTTAAGTACAGTAGTGCTGACATCACAGGGGCGACATTCAGTATTCTGTTACTGTTGGGCATGACTGCGTGGGTGATTTGGTTGTCTGTGGTTACAAAGTGTCAAAAGTAGGAGTATACTTGTACCTGTACCTTTACATGTATAATACACAAAGATACAATACATATTCAATAGAGAATACACATTCATTAGTAGTTCAGTACATTCTGAATAGTAGCTACTGTATGGCCCAAAAAATGAACAAAAGAAACTGGCAAGAGAATAATGCACATGTACAAGATGGGATTCACAACAAGGGAAATTCAACTTTGACTACAGAAAGGGGGCTTCCCGGTGACAGTAGGCTGTGTTCGCTCTCGTGCCCTTGGGCAGACACTGTTTGTAAGGTAGTCCGCAAGATCAGAACCAAGTTAACAGTAAAACTATTTGGCTGGTGGACGAATAGCGTGGAAAATGTTGAGCGGTCTGCTGCGAGGTTCGGATATTCTGCAGAAGAAACATGATATTCCTATGTTATTGGACCAACATCAGACTAAGTAGACGTGATTTGGGCTTGACCTTTTGATGTGTGAGATAAAGTGCTGTACTGTACATGTACTATTTATGTAGAGGCCAAGCGATATGCGGGACATTATATTATTTTCCGCTTCTTCCTCCTAACCCACTTTTTCTTATTATTGTAGAGTGTTTTCCATTATAAAGGGATGTTATTAAGATTGAAAGAGTTGACTAAGAGCGTGCACGGATTGAGAGTGGAGAAAAGTTTGAGGATGTTAAATTTTCTGATGACACATCAGTCACCCTGGAATGATTTTCCAATCTGGTATTCTGGAAAAAAATACATTTATCCATGAAACCTTGGCCAAAGCATCCTCTCAAGCTTCATGTGTGGGGAGCAATCTCTAGACTTGGACCATAAGCCATAGTTGTATTTGAAGGTAAGCACCTTCCAGTTTCAGTGTTGTGAGTAGTAATACTAATACTAATTATATCTGAATGTGTCCCTGTCCCAGTACAACAGTTTTACATTTATTTTTTCTCTAGGAATGATGGCTAAAGTGAACTTTCAGGAGGCCATTATCACAGAGGCAGCATCATACATTTTAGATTTCTTCCCATTGGGTCACCGGTTCTTTCAAGACAACAATCCAAAACTCAGTGCATCTGCTATATTTCTTAAGGAAAGTGGAATCAACTGGGTCCGAACACCACCAGAGTAAGTACGGTATCTGTTTTGAACAGTAGTTTACTATTAAGTGTTCTGTACTGTGCTGTTGTGTGTGATTTTTATATTCTTGGCAATAACCGTACTGTTTGTTTCTATATTTGCAGATCCCCCAATTTGAATGAACTGGTGTGGCATGCACTGAAATATCATCTGAGAAAATATGAGAAGCTGACAAACAAAGAAGAGCTAGCGAATGGGATCTTGAAGTACTGGAATGAGTCTCTAACTGTGGAAATGTGCAATAATTGCATTAGTCCTATAAATAATGTTACCAGTGATTATTGAAAGAAATAGGAAAGCCATAGGGATATCATTTGAATAAATCATTTCCTTGTATTTCAGACCAAACCATTTTTGTTTTCACATATCTTTTTTTGACTGTTCCAGATTCATGTTTTGGTAACAGCTGACAAGTATCGACCCATGATGGGGTGTAAATGTTTTCATCAGATTTGAGGCCTGTTGTTCAGGGAGATAATCATTCTCGATTTTTAACAAGGCATGCAATTCTTCCAATGGGAGAAGTGCAGGGATTCACTCTCTGTTTTCTCACATACTGTATGTATGGGCAATCTTTTAACCAGCAGCATGCTCCTTAGACAGAGAAGTGCTGTGAATATATGTATATTTATATATATATATATATGAGAGACTAAAGAAAAAAACAATAAAGCAGCGCCTGGAATAGGTATTCAAATAAATCAATTAAATTAATATATTAATACCAAGGATAAACCAACATAATTTGACTTTTTCAAAGGGTAGTTTGTTTCCTTCACAGGAATGAATGCCTGAAAATGCTGTAGGAACATTTGCCACAGTTATTTGCCAAGTATGTCTTTGTTTATTTATAGGTACAGCTGTGGAAGATTAGAAGCAAGATGGGTAGGGGAGGGTATGCAGTCTTTGCCTATAGTAGAACTTGAATAGTTGAACGTGCAAGTTATGCAAGTTAGGTCAGTATTGTGTCCAGATCCCTAAATTTTGCATTTTAGCAAGCACTAATGTAAGCCCTCAATGATTCAAAAGATTACACAAGATACAGCCCTTTACATTTTTTACAAGCTTTTTACAAGTGAAATACCCATACGTTTTTTTAGCAAGCTATATTTATGTAAAACCCTAAGTGAAATACCCATAAGTTAGTATTTGCTGGAAGTTTACAGTAGAAAAGTAGAAAATGTTAAAAATGTAAGAGATAAAATAGTTTATGAAATAATACAATCTTCTTCAACCAACATCTCTTGCAGAGTTTCTTCTCATTTATTTATTAATAATTGAGAAGAAATGTAAAAAGTATGGGAAGTCAGTCTCAACTTTCACGTTGGTGAGTGAGACTGATGCTGCACTGGAAGCCTCCCCCCAAGGTAAGTGTATTGTATGTGTGTGTGTGTACGTGTATTAATTGGTTGGTGCCTGCCACTCTCTCCTGAACTCTCAAGTGTGCCCTTGGGCACAAAAAGGTTACGGATCCCTGATGTATAGTCTAATTATATGTATCAAAGTTTATAACAGAGTTATGCCAATGTTTGCTCTGTCAAGATGAGACAAAATGCTTTACTTCATACATAACCCCTGTGGTTTTAGAGAAAATGGATATTCAGATGCAATACCATCAATCATAAAACTTTGACCTAGATTCTCATAATTAAGTACATTTTATGACCATTTTAAAATAAACCTACAGCCAAGTTTCTGTAATTAGAGGTAAGAATCCCACTTATTTTAAGGCAATATCACTCTTCTCCAGCATCAATGGCTTTGTTGACGTTGAAATTTTACTCCAAAATCCTCACTTTGGCCCTTACAGTATTTATTACGCTGTGTGATTCAACAGGAACAGTACAATGTCAGAAGACACCAGGCCCTATAAAAAATATCTTAGCTGATTTACTGTAATTGTGGCATACTGTGTTCACTATAATAATAATAATAATAATAATATATATATATGTAACGGGTTTCCCCCCCCCCCCAATCGCAGATTATAGGGTGGGGGTGCAGGAAACATATATTGTTACTCAGCGTGGTGCACTACCTATTGGCTCACAGGAGGGCTGAGCTTCCGCCACGGGAAACCTGGGTCACAATACTAGCATATACCATTACAATGATGCAGCGCCTCCACCTGCGATGGCTCCCACCAGAGGGGGAGTGGTTCCTCGCAGGACAATACCCAATAACCACATACAACTGATTGTATAAGAACGAATACCTTTTTACTGATATGACTAGAACATGCAAGGTCAACAAATAGTAACAGGTGTCCCTTTCTAAAGGTAACCTGACTCAACGTTTCCTTAAGGTTAACGCTAACGGACACCACGGCGGGGGTCCACACTTAATGCGTCACGGCGGACGCTACTGTCCCAACACAATAATCCCACCCTCAAGTCCAGTGAGTCCCACCCAAAGTCTTGCACTCCCAATACATAGACCAGCGTGTGTGTATTTGTGTGGGACTGCGCAGTCACTATGTCAATTGATAGGCCTTGTTGGTGCACGTGAGTAGATGCGTTACCTGCCCGGGCTCCAGCCGCGGGTACTGCTATACCGCAAGGGAATCGCTGGGGTGTCCTCCAAAGGTGGGGTGAATTCCGGCGTGGATAATATCACCGCTTCTTCCGCCGTCGGTACCTTGATGATAACCGGGTTGTTGTCCACAGGCTGCAGTCAATCCGTACTGAGCCTCCGCACTTATAGTCTAGCGGTCCCTTAGAGACCAAGCTTAGGCCCAAGCCTTTCGGCGGAAAGCGCAGCGTCCGCTGGATTCCTCACTAGCATATAGATAAAGGGGCAGGGTCCCTAACCTAGGGCCTGTCCTTATCACACTCCGCTAGGGTGACTCAGGGCTATCTGGGGCCTAGGGGAGTACTGGCCTAGTGCCAGAAGTCACGGACTCCGGCACCCTACCTCTTACCCCTAGCTATTCCAGTCGCCAACTGCCGTCGTGGTTCCTGCGCGCGAAATGTATCTCTATGTTGCCAACAGAGCTCCTCTATCCATATTGGCTCCCTGGCGTCACGGGGCCGCTCCAAAGGCTCATGGGACTTGAAGTCCTCTTGCAAAGCCCTCCTCTATAGACTAGTCCTTCGCGGGCTTCCTAGACCTTTACTGCGCAGGCGCGAGCTCCCTGTAGTCCTGGAGTGCTCCTGTTCCTCGCGCATGCGCAACGCCCCTAACAATGGCGGCGCCCTGCTCCGCGAACCGACGGAACCACCACAACTCGATACCGGTCGCAACCCTTAGTACTACGCGGCTCGTGTACCAACAGGAGAGAAGGTAATACCGCAAGGGGACCTGGCTACATCCTCCCCCCGGTAAAATCCCCAACGTCCTCGCTTGGGACACAGATCAACATAACTATATACAGCAGTTATATAATGAAAAATGCATTTGAGACATACTTAGCACATGCATGACTCTATACAATGTTACACAACTCCGTGAGCATCACAATCACAGATTGGATCTTGCTCCGAGAACACTGCTGAGTCTCATAATGGGGTGCCCCCATCTGATCATAGGCTACCCGAGTTGGAGGGTACCTGTTTCTTTGGCTCTGGCGGAGCTGTTCTTCGGCAACTCCCTCGGGGGAGTAATAAGCACAGTCCTGAGGCTCAGCCTCTTACCTTGAGGGGAGAAATGTCTCTGAACAGTCTCTGTTAGGCACAAAGCTCGGGCTCTGTGGATCCAATGGTTGGCCTGTTGGTGCCACCTGAGTAGGCTTTGGCCTACAGGGCCCTTTACCCGTAGCTCCTCCGGGAGATGCCCCTTCTGTGGAGTAGTCCCTTTAAGAGGGTCCCTCCAAAGGATCTTCAGTAGTGTCAGAGTGGGTCTCATTATGGACAGTCTCTTGACCCTGCTCTGATAAATCGGGCTCACCGTTGAGCGGTGTGGCCAGTATCTCAGTCTCTTCATCTTCCACTTGTGGAATGGGAAGATGATTGCGGTGCCATACCTTTACCCGGCCGTCAGTGTCTTTGATACGATAGACCGGGAGGCCAGGCATTTGGGATTTTGTCTCATACACTCCGTCTCTCCAACGGTCGGCAAGTTTATGTTTTCCTGGGACGCCTAAGTTCCGAAGCAACACAGCGTCTCCTGGCCGAAGTTCCCGATATCTGACCTTATGGTCGTATCGCCTCTTATTATCAGCATTTAGCTTAGCGGTGGATTTCTCTGCCTGCTGATATGCCTGTTGCAAGCTGTCTTTGAGTCGTTGCACATATTTAAAATGAGTAGCATTATGTATCCCATCCGTTGAGACTCTAAGACGCACATCCACTGGCAATCGGGCTTCCCTCCCAAACATCAGGAAGTATGGGGAGAATCCCGTTGACTCGTGTCGGGTGCAATTAGACGCATGCACCAAGGTTTCTACATGTCGACTCCACTCCGATTTCTGGGCACTCTGTAGTGTTCCGAGCATGTCTAGCAATGTCCGATTAAACCGCTCGGGTAGAGCATCTCCTTCGGGGTGATATGGGGTCGTTCGGGATTTGGCAATGTTCAGCATTCGGAGCAGTTCCCTGATCAATTTACTCTCGAAATCCCGCCCCTGATCAGAGTGGAGGCGGTTGGGAAGGCCGTAATGTACAAAGTATTTTTCCCATAATATCTTCGCCACGGTGATGGCTTTCTGGTCTTTAGTAGGGAAAGCTTGAGCATACCGCGTATAGTGGTCTGTGACAACCAGCACGTTGCATATTCCCCGGCTATCCGGTTCAATACACAGAAAGTCCATACACACGAGGTCCATGGGACCCGAACTCTGCAGATGACCCATGGGGGCCGCTCGGGTAGGCAGGGTTTTTTGCTGTATACACCTGGTACATCGGCGGCAATGACGCTCAACGGCCTCTTGCATCTTAGGCCAAAAAAAACGATCTCGGACCAGCCCAAAGGTTTTGTCGGTACCAAGGTGTCCATGATCATCATGACGGGACTTCAGCACCAGAAATTGTAGGTTCTTAGGGAGGACTAGTTGTCTCCTATCTGGGTGGTTGTGATACTGTACACCCGGTAGAGTAAGCAATTGTCTATTTCGAAATGGTCCCACTCCCGCATGAGTAAGGCCACCAAGTTTTTGGGTGCGCGCTTAAGAAGGGCAGGGTTCTCCTTTATTATGGCTCTCCGGATGATAACAATAACAGGATCTCGCACTTGGTAATCTACTAGGTCCTTCCACCGTAGTACTTTATCAGGCATGATATTCATCCCTTTGGGATCACAGTAAGCGGCTGGGACAGCCTGCGACCGGCATCCCAAGGAGTCAGCAGCTCGTAATTCTGAAAAGGCCACTTGGCCGTTGACGATAGCGGCCATGCTACACATAGCTCTTACGCCGGGTCCGGGGAGTTCCTCCCATTCCTCATCATCTGGAACAGCGCTTAACCCGGGTCGTCGGGAGAGGGCGTCAGCCCCTATATTTAAGGGCCTTGGCTTATATTTCATAGAGAATCTGTAACTGTTCAGGGCGGCCAACCAGCGGTGTCCGGCGGCGTCCAATTTGGCCGAGGTATTGACATAGGTGAGGGGATTGTTATCTGTCCTCACTTCGAAGGCAACCCCGTACAGGTAATCGTGTAGCTTCTCGGTAATAGCCCACTTGAGAGCCAGGAATTCTAACTTGTGGACGGGGTATCGCTGCTCACTGGGTGTCAGGCTGCGGCTGATGTAAGCCACAGGCCGCAGGCCCTCCGGGTGCTTCTGGTGCAGGACGGCACCTAGTCCATTTAAGCTGGCATCCACGTGCAGGACGTATGGCTGTTCGGGATCCGCATACGCAAGCACGGGTGCTTCGGTCAGGCACTTCTTCAGTGTCAGGAAGGCCTGTTCACACTCCGATGTCCATTTGTCACCGAACGGTTGGCAGGCCGATACAGCCTTCTTCCCGGTCTCTGAAGGGTATATTTTCAACAGGTTGTTCAGGGGCTTAGCCTTGCTCGAGTATCCTTCCACGAAGCAGCGGTAATACCCACAAAATCCGAGGAAGGACCGCAACTCTGTGACGTTCTCGGGTCGAGGCCAATTTACTACGGCCTCTACCTTGGCAGGGTCAGTGGCAATCCCTTTGGCGGACACTATGTGTCCCACGTAGGTCACCAATGTGTGGCAAAACCGGCACTTGTCTAGGGATAATTTCAACCCTTCGTTCCCCAGACGGTCGATTAACTTAAATAATCGTTCTTCGTGTTCTTCTAGAGTCCTTCCGAAGACGATGATGTCATCTAGGTATACCAGACATTCCCGTGGGATCATGTCCCCGATAGTCTTTTCCATCAACCTCTGGAACGTGGCCGGCGCCCCACATATACCTTGGGGCATACGGGTAAATTGATAGAATCTCAAAGGGCAGACGAAAGCTGTTTTTTCTTGATCTTCCGCGCTCATACCGGATCGGAGGTCGAGCACACTGAACCATTGACTTCCATTTAGCGTGTTCAGTATTTCTTCGATGCGTGGAAGGTTGTACTGATCCGGTATCGTACGGTTGTTCAATGTCCGATAATCGATGCACAGTCGTACGGATCCGTTCTTTTTACGCACCACCACTATGGGGGACGCGTATGGGCCCCGAGAATCTATCAAAATCCCGGAATCTTCCATATCGTGGAGAGCGTTTCTCACGTCGTCTATATCTCGTGGGGCGAGGCGGCGTGACCGTTCTCGGAACGGGGTGGTATCACTCAATCGGATGGTGTTCTCCACATCCATCTCACTCGTGGAGAACACATGTCGTCGTTGAGCCAACTGCGTGGCCAGCCGCTCTTTCCACTGGGTAGGCAGTGTCGACTCACCGAAGTTGAAATTCAGCTCAACGACCCGCTCCCCTGCGGCCGCCGCCTTCACCTCGGGTGTGTCTACGACGGGGCTGACCGGATATATGCCCCTCAACTTCTGACCGACATCCAACTCCATCGGGAAAGGGGATATATTCTGTACATACACGTGGGTTCGGCGTGGAATCTTGGTTGTCCATTCCCTCACCTCCGGTAGTATCTTATATCCTCTCTGGGCTTCTTCTTCCAGGGTACTCTCCAGAGAGAAAAGCTGATCCTCCCCATCTCGTTCAGGGTAGCAACACCAGACAGGCAGTCTCCGCACTCCCCCCGGTAATATGGTCGTCAGTCCGGCCTGGCGATTGTAGAGGTCTCCATGTCACTCCAGGGCATAGATCCGTTGGCACTCATCTCTTAGAACTGGATCTAGAAGAGCGGTGGCTAAGGGTAACTCGTTAGTCTCTTTCAGGTACTGCCGGAACACTTCTTGTACTATATCAGCGTTAGTGCCTAGAATGATCGGGTACTTGCATTGTCCTTGGGGTTCTTGGCATACCAAGGCCGCTAATTGCATGGGGTGTCGTTTCCCGGTGTTCAGCTGGAGTATTTCCATCTGCACCTGTACAGTTCCAGCGATAGGGTAGTCTTCATTGCTTAGCCCTCGTACGGTCACGTGCTCGGCCGTTCTCAGTGTACAGTGCCAGAGGTGCTGTTCGTAGAACGGTTGATATATGATGGTCACTTGCGACCCTGTATCCAGTAGGGCCGATGCGTAGATCCCTTCTACTAATACTGGCACAATTGCTGTGGGGCCTACTTGGCTGTAAGCCCCTCGGTTGGGGGTGTCCGTCCCGGCCTCAGTATCCGCCGGGGCTGTGGAGTTCCCTTGAGGGGTTTCCACGTCAGGTTCGGCGGCTTGCGCTTGGCATACCATCGTCCGGGCTGGGTTTCGTCGAGTGGGAGTTTTGTCTTCAGGGGGTTCCTCCCGTTCTGGGCAGGCCTGAGTGAAATGGCCCTTCTTACCACAGGTGTAGCAAAGGAGTTCCCTTGATTCAGAACGGCCACGGTACGGGGAGGGGAATTGCGATTTGGCCTAGCTTTGGGGCCCGAGCCCTTAGGGGCGACCTCTTCTTCTGGAGTCGCTGGATTCTTGGCCTTAGCCCCAGTGGCTTTAGTTGGGTCACTGGGGGCTGACTCCTTAACCTTGGCGGGAGTATGCAACTGGCCATATGCCTCATGCTTGTTGATCTCATCTACTAGATCCTCCCAGCAAGGGGGGTCGTTCCACATCAGGGAGCATTTGACCAGGAGGGCGATAGGGTTGTCGGGAAGGGCTCCTTTCTGGAATTGATTCCAGCAATACTCATCCACCTGAGTGGACTTGATCTGGTCTCGTTTCCGCATATCCCATAGGACTTTCCTAATTCGGTGGAGATAGGCCAACAGCTCCTCCCCCGGCTTCTGGCGAAGATTGAGGTATCTCAGCATCAGTTGGCCTTCATCCTCGGTTCGCCCGTAAGCACGCTAAGCGTCTCCAACATTTTCAGAGCAGTGATATCTGCATGTTGATCCTTAGCCAGCCGTATAGTGATGGAAGCGGGGGTCCGTAGACACTCCATTATGCGTTGTTGTTTGACTAGCTCAGGGCATGTCCATTCCTCCACCACCTGTGAAGTATACTCTATCCATGCGTCGAACGCTTCTTCGCCCGCTGGTGTCGGTTTAGTGCCTGAAAAGATTTTCAATTTATGATATTGCTGTTGCATTGATGCTTCAGCCCTGACTCCTCCCAACTCGGCAAGACTTTGAGCTAACATTTGGATCTCATTTCTCCCGCTAGTCGGGGCCCGTGCAATACTGAGCGGCGGACTGTGGTCGGCGGCTGCGCCTAAAGTAGACTCACAATAACTCTCAGGGGAAGAAGACGAGGCGCACATATCCACCTCATCTAAGTTCGTGTGAGAGCTGTCAGGTTCGGACTTGATGGGCCGCGCGGGGTACACCACCGCACAACTCGACTCGGCCGGGCCGTCAAACCACACACTGGATGGTCCTTGTTCTTCATTTACATCATGCCCAATGTCCACTAACACCGAATAGTGCCCCTTGGTCTCTGTACATTGATCTACCAAGGCTAGGGCGTTTTTACCCCGGAGATGAGAATGTTGGCGCAGAGCCACTCGTATGGCCATAGACGGGATGTCTATAGGGATGCCGCACACCGCCAGTGTGTGGGCCGGTGGCACTTCCAGCCTCGTAGCCCACTCATATACTTCTGAGCGTGACAGGCACGGGAATATGGGTGACATTTTAGAACGTCTGTTGAATGGGGCACCCCAGGTCTAAGATCTCAGCAGCGCCTCCAAATGTAACGGGTTTCCCCCCCCCCCCCCATCGCAGATTATAGGGTGGGGGTGCAGGAAACATATATTGTTACTCAGCGTGGTGCACTACCTGTTGGCTCACAGAAGGGCTGAGCTTCCACCACGGGAAACCTGAGGCACAATACTAGCATATACCATTACAATGATGCAGCGCCTCCACCTGCGATGGCTCCCACCAGAGGGGGAGTGGTTCCTCGCAGGACAATACCCAATAACCACATACAACTGATTGTATAAGAACGAATACCTTTTTACTGATATGACTAGAACATGCAAGGTCAACAAATAGTAACAGGTGTCCCTTTCTAAAGGTAACCTGACTCAACGTTTCCTTAAGGTTAACGCTAACGGACACCACGGCAGGTGTCCACACTTAATGCGTCACAGCGGACGCTACTGTCCCAACACAATAATCCCACCCTCAAGTCCAGTGAGTCCCACCCAAAGTCTTGCACTCCCAATACATAGACCAGCGTGTGTGTATTTGTGTGGGACTGCGCAGTCACTATGTCAATTGATAGGCCTTGTTGGTGCACGTGAGTAGATGCGTTACCTGCCCGGGCTCCAGCCGCGGGTACTGCTATACCGCAAGGGAAACGCTGGGGTGTCCTCCAAAGGTGGGGTGAATTCCGGCGTGGATAATATCACCGCTTCTTCCGCCTTCGGTACCTTGATGATAACCGGGTTGATGTCCACAGGCTGCAGTCTGCAGATACGGGGCCCGTATCTCATGAAGTAGGGTCCCCGAGGCTGAAACCAATGCAGTTCTGCTCAGGAGACCCCTCTACTCATGTACACTATGATCAAAACCCCAATAACAATAAACAAAAATTCATTACCGTAGCAGCTATCCGCTATGGTAATGAAGTTGCTTTAATGTAATTTTTATTAATAGTGTGCGGGAGCAGGGGGTCTCCTGAGCTGATCCGCATTGATTTCAGCCTCGGGACCCCCTTCTTCCCGAGTTACAGGCCCTGGTATGAGGTGTCGGTATCTCCTCCAGTATTTAAATCCCACGGTCATGTGATGCAGACGATTAAAAATGGCAGTGGTACCGGCACCGGAACCTGTAACTCGGGAATCAACGGGTCCCGGAGGCAGAAATCAAAGCGGTTCAGCTCAGGAGACCTCTGCTCCCGCACACTATTAATAAAATTTACATTAAAGCAGCTTCATTACCTTAGCGGATAGCCGCTAAGGCAATGAAAGGGTTAAGGCACAATAGCAGGTTTATAGCAGGCAATTGCCCCCAATTAACATAGCAATATGTACTACTCACCAATACACAACCCACCCACTCCTATGCCCACAACAACCCCTATACCCCCCTAACATACATAAAAGCAATTTTTTTTCTCACAGGAATTATACCAGAGGTCGGCGGAGGCCCTCGGGTGGTCCCCACGGGTGTCTGGAAGCCCTCGGATGGTCCCCGTGGGTGTTCCCTGTGGGTGTCCGGGGGTCCCCGCTGGCCTGCGGTACTAATACTGTGCCTAAAAAATAAATATGCATACATTCAAATAAATACATTCCCCCACCCCCAATACATACAGTACAGTAATGGGCAAAATTATGATTATCCAGATATCGATAATAGGTCATTTGCCCATTATAAATTTAAACATTAGCCAGCCAGCATAAATAAAGTAAATAAACCTTTCTACTTATCCCTGCCATCATGAAGGGCATCCTCATCAGCATACTCCAGATCCATGTCCTCCGATGCCAGCAAGAATTCATGGAAAAATGCAATATAATGGCCCCTAACTCCTTAATAACCTTAGCGGTTAATAACTGCTATAGTAATTAAGGGGCTAACCCACCCTCCCCCGCTACCCACCCTGGAGGCCTAACCACCCACCTGGGACCACTATACCCACCCTGTACCCATTGATTGGCATAGTGGTACATCATACACATATAATATGGGCATGATAAGCCACTATAGCAGTCAATGGTCACCCTAATAAAAATAACATGAAGGCCAAAAATACACAATAATAAAAGATATACACATGCACTGTACTTAAACACCACAATTAAATAAATAAAAGCACTAGCCAACCAATTAAATAAATAAAAGCACTAGCCAACCAATTAAATACATAAATAAAAGCACTAGACAACCAATCAATTTAATAAATTAAAGCACCAATCAACCAAACAATTAATTAATTTTAATCATTAGCCAACAAAACAATTAATTTAAACCACTAGCCAACAAATCAATTAATTAATAAAACCACTAGCCAACACATCAATTAAAACCAGTAGCCAACAAAATAGATAATTAAAAATGCTAAACAATCAGAAAATGAAATAAAAACAAGCTATCCAAATTACAAACAATTTAAGCCAAGCAATAAACAGAAAATTAAAAAAACAATCAATAGAAAAAAAAAGCATTTTCCAAAAAATGCATTAGCTGTCATCGTATTGATCTGTACCCTAAACGGGCACAGATTAATACATTATCAGTCAACGGGCAATGAAAAACATGAAAATAAAAAAATACAACAAAAAAACCTGTAAAAATAAAATTATAGGTTACATTAGTTAAAAAGGATGTGACATCACTTTAAGGGATAACATCACATCCTTTTGAACTAATGTAACCTGTCACATGGTATAGCAACCAATGGGGTTGTCTACAATCCCATTAACTGTAATATCATGTGATACAGCCATGAATGATCCCGGTAAAAAGGTGTAAATAACCTGGTCTCCCGTGACATACTGTATTGATCACACAAATTGTGTACAAAACAGTTAGTAGATTTTTCCTGTTTGTATAGCCATTGGCACATACAAAAGCATATGAAACAAATACTAATAACTCATCTTAACATTCTACTGTTGTTCTCGGTACTGAAATTATGTCTCTTGCAGCCCTTGCGTTCAGCTCTGGTGAAACTTCTAGGTCACAGGCTCATTGTTTTCTTATAAAAAAATATTTATACTCCTCCAGTAATCTCATAACCCACTGTGAAATATTTCACATTGTAAAATAACTTCTAAGGCCAGCTGCTCTAAATGTTGTAAAGAAATGATACAATTGTGTTGTGCAGCAAGTTCTTACTTAACCTGCCATACATACATCTGGGTGCTAGAATAGCGTTTCTTTTTAATTGTGTTTATCATCTCAAAATAAATATCATCACTCCGTCCCTGTGGTATTCAAGGTCATACTGTACTTTGCAACCTTTGCATTCAGGGTAAATATATAATTGTAGGATTTGTTCCCTAACTTTCCTTCCTCTTGTCATAAATGACACAGTAGCTTCATTTTTTGCAGAAACTATTTATTTCAAATGTTGCCTTACTTTAGTAGACTGCAAGTATATATATATATATATATATATATATATATATATATATATATATATATATATATATACACATACTTTTTTACATTAGCTTTTGCGCACCTGATATGCACCAGAATGTATATATACAGTATATATATATATATATATATATATATATATATATATATATATATATAGCATATATATACAGTATATATATATATATATATATATATATATATATATATATATATATAATCAAAAAATAAATAGATGGGTGGGGAGGTGCTGGACAGGAGAGGCTGTGACCTGTCCCCCCTGGGCCCCCCTCCCCCTGTCCCCATAACCCCAGAAAAACCCCAGACAACCATTCAATAAAATGACTTTATTTCGACTTCCGGTGACGTCATCCAAGATGGTGGGTTAGTCAGGGAGCTCTGAGAACCCTCACGCATAAAAAGACCAGAAAAGACCTTTCCCCCCCCCCACCCCCCCGCAACTAACCGCAAATAGTCTCAAACGACGCCTGAACCTCACAGCATGCCCCAGAAGGCAAAAGCACCAGCTTCTAAAGGCGTTCCGAAATTTTTCCAGCCGCAGCAAAAACGCGGCCCTGCGAGCATGCAGGGACCTCAAGATGGCGCCGGAAACCACGCGGCTGCGTCCCCGCAACGAGAGGGAGACACGCAGGCAGCGGAACCAGCCCTAGAAAGGGAAATCACGCGCACCTATCTGGAGGAACTCCTCTCTAATATGCACGATAGGCTACATAAAACCCTCAAGCAGGACCTCAGGGAAATGGTGACGGGCCTACGTGAAGAAATGGATACCATCACACAAAGAGCTGACGATCTAGAGAGCAAGCTTGAAGAATCGTTGCAAGCTCAAGCGGTGGCAGATGATGAGATCATGCGCCTGGGTGAGGAGGTCAGACTCCTGAAGGACAGCATAGAAGATCAGGAGAACCGGGACCGGAGGCAGAACCTCAGGATTCGGAATGTCCCGGAAACGGTTCCCCCTGAAGCAATAAAATCTTACGTGACTGACCTCATTAACACCCTGTGCAAGGACCTGGATAAAAGAGATCTAGAAATAGATCGCGCGCACCGCGCACTGGGCCCCCGCTCGAATGATCCAAAACGAAGGCGGGACATTATAGTACGCCTCCATAGCTACTCCACAAAGGAGAAGGTTATGGCGGCGAGCAGAGAGGCGAACAATTTAACTTTTCAAAATGAGCCGGTACAAATATTCAGTGACCTCGCCAAGATCACAATTGAGCGCCGCAGAGAACTCAAACCACTCACCCAAATACTGCGGGAAAACAACATACCCTACCGATGGGGATTTCCATTCCGGCTAGTCGTAAGCAGAGGCGGGAAGCAGAGATCCATCAGACTGCCAGAAGAGATGCAGGGATTTGCCCGCGAACTAGGCCTGACGTTGCCACCTGCACGGAACAACACGCGGAGGGAACCACGAGAAGCAAGCCAGGAGCGGAGTCCCATCAGAGCGTCGGAAAGATTGGCCGGCCAGCAGGAGCAACAGACCTGATCGCCCAGAGGAGAAGCTCTGAGACCCAGAGCCCTTACCTCCCGATGGGAGACCATGGAGAAAACCAGCGTGTCTACGCAGTCCCGTTAGTTGTTGTTCTACCAACCAGTTGACCAAAGAGTCCCCAGCACCCCATGGCTCGGTTTGTTGGAGCCAAGATGTGCACCCCCACAAGCAGCATAGGCGAGTTGAGAAGCGCGGAGGCGGGAGAGGGGAAACCTGATCCACCTGGTGGCCTTGACGGCCAAGCCCCGCTGGGAACTCCTCGACCTACCCGTGGACATCACCCAGACCAGGTTTGATTGCCCCCACTCCAGATAAACGTTATATCTGGTCCCGGTGAGAAATAGCTGCCCCCCCCCCCCAATCAGACTGATACAGAACCCGTTATCCCTGTTGAGACTGTTAAGCGCTTTTTCCTGTGCTGCGGAACCTACCCTCCCCCCCCACCTTGTTTATGTGCAGCTTACATCCCTGTTGAAACCCAAGTTGTAGCTATGTTATAAAGCCCCTTAATGTCAACTACAATAGCCTATACGATGGAACAACCCCCCCCCTTCACCATCACCCCCCCCCCCTCACCATCACCCCCCCCTCTCATCATCACCCCCCCCCCAGTGCCCTCATCCTCATCCCACCCCTCCCCCCTTATTTGTCCTCCCTTCCCCCCCCCTAACCCTCCCCAACTCGCGACAGCGAACGCACAACAGAACACCTACCTATTACAGTCTACACAACACCCCCAGTATCAAACAGCCAATCCCACACTGCTCCGGGTGTCCACTAGAGAGTCCCCTACCCCCCTCCCCCCCCGCTTGCCCCCCCCCCCGCGATCTCTACAACAGTGGTTTCGCAATAATCCCCCAACGGACCTAACTACAATCACCCCTTCCCCCCCCCCCCATTACCCCACCCCCCCCCTCCCCACCACCCCTCCCCAGCCCCCCCCACCCCCGGATAGAACGAGGGGTTTGAACGTCACCACCAAAGCTCCCCACCTCACTGCACGCAAATAGATCTGAGACCGTCACTTCATAACTGTCAATACGATTTACCAGCGTAAATAACGGTACACTTACCATACAAGTGACGCACAGCATTACACCAAAATACCTCCAGTTGCCTCTTCCCCCCCCCCCCTCCCCTTTCCCACAATCCCCATCACCCCTCCCCCCCCCCCGGATACCACGCCAAATACCCCCCCCCCCCGATACCCTGCCCCATCCCTCCCCCAGATATGATGAACCCCAGCCCCACCATAAAGGTTCCCAACCTCGCCACAAGCAACTAAAGCTGAGACCACCCTGATGTAACGGTCTATTTGTATTGCCAATGTGTTCTACCAATGTGAATATCTGTGTATCTAATGTACATGTATATATGTATAGGTATATGTGATTCAAAGCTAGCTGCCAAAACACTCACCGCAACCTCACCCTGATGTCACCTATTCCACCTCCCCCACGTACCTCTTCCCCTCCCCCTTTAACCCCCCCCCCCCTACAGAACCACCCAGCACCAAAATCACCTTACCTGTTACTCCGGAATCCCAAGACGCCACTCCCCTTACGACGTCACAATGAAAACAGCGAGCGGAACAGCACCCCGAGTTAGCCGCATAACCCCGAGAAACCGCTACGCAGCTCGCACTGAGCAAACCAATCCGCAGACCCTAAGGTGTGCACTTGCAGCCCTATAGAAACCCCACCACGACCCTACCCCTAACTACTCCCACCCATCCCCTCATACCACCTCTCCCCCTCCCCACTCCCCTTCCCCTGGCTCCTCCCCTCCCCCCCCCCAGACACCATAGTGAACACGCACCCCACCACTAAACCCCCCCCCCATATACAACCAAGACGCAGTTTATTATGGTTTAACTGTCCACATGGTCTATTTACATAATTAACTGACCACCTATTGTACAAATGATTACTGTGTGTATAACCTACTGAAGTGAAGAATTGTATAACTACTGTGCAGGTGAACCAAACATAAGCAACGCGCCGCAATGCCTACCACTCCCCTTTCCATCGTCATCCCCCCCCCTCCACCGTCTCTCCCCACCCCCATCCTTTCCTCTCTCCTTTCCTCCCCACCCATATCACCCCTCCCCCCCTCCCTCACCCCCCTCTTTTTCTCTCTCCCCCAAATCTCGTACGCTCATAGCCCCTACAATATACAGAGGTACACATTTACACACAGAAGACTCACCCCAAGTCCTATACGTTGCACAAAGAATACCAGCTCCCGATAATAAAGAACACTGATACAGTACATAAAAGACGGCATGATAATCTAATGTCAATAGCTACCTACATGCAGGGAATATACCCCCACATGTGACGTGGAAATGCGCTCTAGAATCTCTCTTCTGTCTGGCCCCCCTCCCCCCCCCCTAAATCACCTTCTCCTCCCCCTCCCCCCCCCTGCCCCCGCCCCGCTTACATCAGGGCCAGAGAGACTATACCTTTTACTCGGCACCTCACCAGACCTATTCGCGCATAGACCACTTTCTGCTGACCAAGAACATCCTAGAGGCAGCCACGAAATCAGACATCGGCCCCATCACGTGGTCAGACCATGCCCCAATCACCTTGACCTTATCCACACCATTCGAAAAGACAACATCATTCTCCTGGAGATTGAATGACTCCCTATTGAACCACCCTGAGATAGAGAGAGAGATCAGAGCCTCCCTCAAGGACTACTTTTTCTTCAACTCAGGGTCGGTGTCATCTCCAGCGATACTATGGGAAGCCCATAAGGCGGCAATTAGAGGCAAATTTATCTCTATTGCCTCCCATAGGAAAAAAATAAAGCAAAAACTGATTTTGGAACTTACTGATAACATCCTTAAACTTGAGCAATCCCATAAAGCTAACCCTGCAAAAAAAATCTATAAAGCCTTAACAATAGCCAGACAAAAGCTCAAGCAGACCCAACTGGAAAAAGTTGAAAAAGCCCTTAAATGGACTAATCAACATTATTATGATAAGGGTAACAAGGCGGACAAGCTCTTGGCCAGCAGATTAAGAGGCATCCAAAAAAGGTCCCAAATAACAGCGATTAAGAATGGGTCTGGCGAAACGCAATATAGCGACAAAAAAATAGCGGCGGAGTTCACAAAATATTATACAGACCTTTATAATTTACGACCTAAAAATGGTCGATCAGCACCAAAAGCATCAGAAGCGATCAAAAAATACTTAGATAAATGTCAACTCCCCACCCTGACTGAAGAGGACAATGAGGTCCTCAATGCGGAGATCATGAAAGAAGAATTGGAAGAAGCGGTAAAAGCACTAAAGATCTCCAAGTCTCCTGGCCCTGATGGCTTCACAAATGTCTATTATAAGAGATTCTTGCCCATACTATCCACGCATCTACTAAAAATGTTCAATCATTTTATGGAGGGAAATTCGATCCCCACCTCCATGTCCCTAGCCAACCTAGCCATAATTCATAAGGAAGGCAGAGACCCGATGCAATGTGGAAGCTACCGTCCAATCTCCCTTCTCAACAGTGACCTCAAATTATATAGCAAAATTTTGGCCAACAGATTAAACCCCATTCTACCGAGACTGATTAACATCGACCAAGTCGGATTTGTGGCAGGTCGACAAGCCTCGGACAACACACGTAAAATAATTAATATTATCGAGCATATCCACCTTACAGGCACCAAAGCAATATTACTCAGCCTAGACGCAGAGAAGGCGTTCGATAGAATTGACTGGCTATTCTTAGACCATACCATGCGTAAATTTGGCTTTCGAGACGCATATTTAGAAGGGGTCCGCCGACTTTACCAAGATCCATCCGCAACGGTAAAACTACCAGGAGGTAATGCCCAGAGCTTTGGCATTCAAAACGGCACGAGACAGGGGTGCCCCCTGTCCCCTCTCCTTTTCGCACTAACTATAGAACCCCTGGCGGCTACAATTCGAAACAACGTAGATATTCAAGGGATAGAGATTGGGCATACGCATTACAAAATATCCCTCTTCGCGGATGATATAATACTAACGCTCTCAAGACCCCACATTTCCCTCCCAAACTTACAAAAAGAGCTTCTAGACTTCGGAGCTATATCAGGTTATAAAATTAATAACGATAAGTCCGAAGCCCTGAACCTCAACCTGCCCGAGCCAGAGATGAAACTCCTTAAACTAAATTTTAACTACCGATGGTGCTCCTCCCATATCAAATATCTGGGAGTACAGATATCGGGGAACTACCATTCGCTATACCATCACAATTATCCGGCCCTATTTCGGAAAATAAAATTAGACCTAGAAAAATGGGGGGCATACCAAATTTCATGGATCGGGAGAATGATCTCGGTGAAAATGAACATACTCCCCAGATTACTATATCACTTCCAGACACTCCCGATCCACATCCCTGGCACAGAATTGAAAAATATCCAGAAACAAATTCTCCATTTCATCTGGCAGGGGAAAAAACCAAGAGTCGCAAGATCAGTCCTACTTACTTCAAGGGGGAGAGGGGGCCTGGGGGTCCCCGACATTATGCGGTACTACCAGGCCACCCAGTTAAGGCAGGTAGTAGTATGGAACGCGGAACCCGGCCAATATTGCTGGCTAGACATAGAAATGCAATACGCCGGCACGCCTTCTCTGCCAGCATGCCTTTGGTCCCTGAGTAGGGAAGATTTGCAGAAAAACAAATTCCAATTAGGACCAATGAGGCACACATGGGAGACCTGGACGAAATGCAAATTGAAATTCAAGCTCACAACCACCAAATCTCAACTCATACCAATTATCCAAAATCCCAAATTCGCACCAGGATGTGAGCCCAGGCAATTTGAGCAATTTACAACCAAAAACATAAGGGCGATTGCTGACTTCCTGAGCTTTGGGGAATTCCTGAGCTACCAAAGGCTACAAAGCAAATACGAAATACGGGGACTGAATGTCTTCAAATATCTCCAAATTCGGCACTACGTCCAATCAATATCACCAACGTTGGAATTTCCCCCTCTCACGAACTTCGAAAGACTGTGCATAGAGACAGCGCATCAAAAAGGTCTCATAACGCAAATATACTCAGAACTAGAACGAGCAACAGATGCTCCAGTTCATGACTACATGCTCCAGTGGGCAGCAGAATTGGGCATAGTTATAGACCAAGAGGACTGGGAAAGTATTTGGGAATCAGCCTCAGGAACTTCCATATGTACCACAATCAAAGAAAATATTTACAAAATACTGTTTCGCTGGTATCTTACCCCAGTTAGAATAAATCAAATCTACCCTCTGGCTTCAGACCTATGTTGGAGAGGCTGCGGACAAAAGGGTGACATGGCCCACATATGGTGGTCATGTCCAGAAATTCAGAAATACTGGGAAACCATACAGACTTTAATCACAGAGGTCACAGACCTCACAATACCCATTGATCCGCTGACCTACTTGCTGGCCAGGCCAATCGAGAACATTGACCGCCCAACAAGTAAATTGATCTCCTTCATTCTCACGGCGGCTAGATGTGCGGTGGCGGCCTCGTGGAAGAAGGTGTCTCCCCCCCCTAGGCAAACTGTTAAAAACAGAATACAGGAAGTTATGTTAATGGAAAAGCTCACGGCTTTTCTAAAAAGGAAAACGGAGCCCTTTTACAATACATGGGAACCGTGGCTGTCCCGTATGACAGATTAGTGACGACCATTCCCACAGTAGAACACAGCAGCAGTGGAAGAGTACAGTACAATGGTCAGAGGAGGAAGGGTCCTCCCTTCCCCAGACCCTGCCCCCCCCCCTCCTCATCTCTCCATCACTACTTCTCCCCCTCCCCCCCTCTCTCTGTTTCGACCCTCACGCCAACCCTGCCGACCCACACTTGAAGGTCGGGGGAGCGTTGAGTCTTTCCCTCTTTCTGTCTATAAAACAAGAAAAACCTGTATTAGGCAAAATATTGTTTATTCTGTAAACAATGTATTCCACACAATGCCTAATAAAAACTTTTGAAAAAAAATAAATAGATGATACCGTTCTGTGGCTAACGAAATGCTTTTATTTGTGCGAGCTTTTCTCACCGTCCGGCGATGTTACAATGAATGAAGCAAGGATAACTTAAAAACAGTGTCTCTTGGAATGTTATCTGTGCTTGTCCTTCCCCCGGTGTGGATGTGTTTTATGGCTAGAGGTGTCAAAGGGTAACTGAAAGCAAGTGAAGAAAGAGTGTGTATGTGTATCAGTGTGAATAAAAATGAATGGAGAGCCCACAGTATAAACAGTGTTCTACACAAGGTGTGTGTGGAGTGAGAGGGATATAAATGGTGTGGGTGGGTGTGGAAATGTGAGAGTTTGTAGCACAACTAAAAGTGTGTGTGGATACTATGTGGTCCCTATTGGTGTATATGGATGGAAAAATAAGGAGTATTAGTATGTGTGAGAGACAGCTGTGTGTGCATACATATAGCACAGTATGTACAGACATGGCCTTTAGCGCTCATGGGAAGAGAGTTCGCTAGTGTCAGTAATGACTCATAAAATTTCGATCTCTGTTTATATTTATATATATGTTTGTATTTTTTTATTTATATATTTATATTTATATGTTTGTATTCATGCAACCGTCTCTCTTTCGGGGTTTTAAGATTTAAGATTACCTTTGAGTATCGTTCATCTTATGGCCAGAGTTAGAGAAATGTTCGCCAACAGGACTGTCTCTTGTTCCGCGTGTGATGCTGTGGCGATGCAGGTTCATTCTCTTGTTTAGCCCCTGTCCTGTCTCACCTATGTAGTAGCAGCCCCCTGGGCATTTCATGCACATGATGAGGTACACGACATTGCTGGAGGAACAGGTGAACCCTCCTCTGATTTTGTATTCCCGATACTTGTGTGGTATTTGTATTGTGTCCGCTGTGTAGAGCATTGCGCAGGTTTTGCATCTTGGGTCCTGGCATGGTTTTGTCCCGCATTCAGTTGTACTGCTGAATACTTTACTCCTCACCATAATATTCTTGAGATTATGGGGTTGTCTGTATGATAATAAGGGTGCTTCAGGGAAGACCTGTTGCAGTCTTGTATCTTCCTGGAGGATGGGTTGTAGTTTCCTGGCGATCTTGCGTAGGGCTCCTAGGTGTGGGTTATATGTGACCACCAAAGGAACCCTGTCGCTTGTCTCCTTCTGTTTGTATTCAAGGAGATCACTTCTTGGTATTCTGGTGGCTTTGTGAATTTGCTGGTCTACAATTCTGTGGTTATATCCACGGTTTATAAAGACTGATCTCAAGGCTTTAATCCGCTGGTCTCTGTCTGCTGTGTCGGAGCATATCCGGTTGTATCGTATGGCTTGACTGTAGATGGTTGCATGTTTTGTGTGTGTCGGGTGGAAGCTGTTGTCCCTCAAATAGCTGGCTCTGTCTGTAGGTTTGCGGTATACAGAAGTCTGTAGTTGGTTGTAAATATATATATATTATATATATAGTGATGTCTCATTCCCAGCGTCGGATCTTTTGTCCAGATCAAAGGCAGGAAACACTGTACTTTCTAAGCAGGGGTTTATTTACAGGGTACAAAGCAGGTACAGGGTTAACTCGTAACACAAAACAGAAACAAAAGACCTAACTCCTTCCAGCAGTACTGACTAATACTGCTTAGTCCCTAACTAATCATGGGAGAACTAGACTCTTTCCCCACTTTACCCAGTGTACCTGCAGCAGGTCCCCTTTCAGTCTCTCACAGGGCTGTCTGTGTGTGCCTTCCCAGATCAGTATAGCAGCAGCGTCTCTCACCCTCTCTGTATAAGGCCGCGTCCATGGATAGTTCTTGCGGGCGGAGGCGCGCTTCCGCTCGGCACTGAGCTCCTACAGCCGCAATGAGAGCGGCTTTAGTAGGGGCTCACCTACGCTTCCGCAATCGCGCGGAAGCGTAGGTCTTAGCGAAATTTTAAATCGGAGCGCAGGGACGGTCACGTGAGTGGTTCGCCCAATGGGGGCGAACCAGCTCCGTGACGTCACTTGCCCGTCCGCCGACATGCCCCCGGACGGCGCGCTGTCTAAGGCCAGGGAAAGCACCTGCTTTCCCTCAGTGCGCCTCCGCCCGCCAGGTTAACCATGGCCGAGGCCTTACTCTCAACAGTGTGTATGTGGCAGCATAGGGGGGGGGGAAATCTCTGTATCACTTCCTGTTACGCCGGTACTGCCCGCAGACCAGACCCGTCCCTTCTACTGAGGTGAGGAACGTATATGGACACACACCCGCAGCAAAAGGAGCGTGTCCGGAGTGTGGTGATTTTGGCGCTGCCAGGCCAGGTGACGTCTAGCTAGCAATACTTGCCGGTACCGGTGTAGAAGTGCCGTCGTCGTTGCCGTTTTAGCCAAGGTCAGGGATAGGAGAATTCCGGAAGGTCGTTTGTCCAAGCAAGGGGTCGAGAGCCAGAGAAAGACGTCCGCCAAGTCGTAACCTGAGTGAATGAGAGAGAATGCCAGAATAGTGATCCTAGTGGAAACTATGTCGAGCAATGACTGAATGACAGGACAGGCAATATAAAGCGTGGCTGACCAATAGGAAGAGGAGGCAGGCCGGGAGGAGTGCATGGAGCTGTCCTGGATAGGCTGTCCAAAGGAGGATACAGGTGAGTGGTATTTATGCCTGATTGATCCTTGTGTATGTGTTGGGGACGGAGCTTCACTGCAGGAGCAGTGAATAAATTAAAAGAGTCCTGCGCGTGCTCTGTAACAGAGACGGGCGCGCGCTCGTAAGCGGTAGCAGCCGCATGAGAGAGGGAAGGTCCCGCAGGAGCGCGAGAACGCAGAGGACGGCGGGGAACCCCCAGAGCCGCCGGAGGTAAGTGACGCCAGCGAGGGGCGCGCGCCACGATTAATGAAGGTGAGGAGGCACCAGGGCGCGGGTGCCGCGATCCCAGAGTCCTCACACTTCCTGACTATACAGGCTAGGCTAATTAGCTCATTAACTCACAGCTGAACAGACCTTTCCAGAATGATTAACTCTATGAGAGCTGTAAACTGCCCCATTCTAGCCCTTAGAGGGCAGTGACGGCATCACATATCCCTCCCCCCAGCAAAACACTGTCCTGTGAGCGGCCCGTGCACTATTCCCGTGCACCAGCCTCTTTGTCAGACCTCTTTGGTCTAACATCCACCTCTTCTTAAAGGTTTTCTTAATTAGACCTCCTGCTGAGCAGTAATAGAGTCCAGCGTAGTGTCCCACTCAGTCTTCAGAGCTTTGAGCTCTTCGCCTAGGTCACGCTGTTGTTTCTCTGCCTTCTTGCGGCCAGCACGCTCAAACTCCAGGTCCTTCCTCAGGTCTTGAAGCTGTCCTTCTATACTTCTTCTCTGGCTCAAGGCAGCTGCCAATTCAATTCCTCTCAGGGCCTTCATCTCTTCCCGGTGCTTGCTCTGGGTTTGTGTCAGCGCATCCTTCAGATTTTGGATTTCTGTCGTTTTTGTCGCTAGGATTGCTGCTGCTTCTGTTTTCCATGCCTCTTTCTCCTGGGAGTACTGATTTTTGGTGATGAGCAGTCTCTCTGCTTCTCCAGCTCTTTCTCCAGCTTGAGGTTGTCCTCCTTTATAGCTGTGAGTTGCTGGGACGTGTGTTCAGTTATCCGCTTTAGCTCTAGAAGCCTTTTATCCAACTTCAGTTTTTCAGATTCCAAGGTTCGGAAATTTTATTTTTTTCGTATTCTGCTTCCAGTGATGCTCGGGTAAGGCTCAGGGTGGCCTTCAGCTCATCATGCTGCTCAGCGGGGACCCACTGGGTACTCAGTTGCTCCTGTAGCACTTGCTGCTTTACTTTACCCAGCTCTGTTTTTAACGTGCAGACCTCTCGCTGAGAAACTTCTTGCTTGCCGATGAGGCGTTGAACGTCTTGTTGGGATGCCTCATAGAGCCGTTTCCAGTCAACAATCTTTTGGTCTGACTCACTTGGATTTCTGCTTATGGCGTATCGGTAGCCCTTGTCATACCAAGGCTAGTAGTCACTCCTGTGACGATTGTGCCAAGCGCTCTGTGTTGTAGTCCACCTCTGGACTTTTCTGATGCCATGGGGTAAACTTTTCCTGCAGCTTCTGTTGCACATGGAGGTTGTCCTTTACGCGAGGCCACATAGGAGTCCTCATCATCCTCTTCTGAACTGCAAGAACTGTGCAGAATCGTAGAAACCCAGCGCGAACCATGCCCCACAGAAAAGTTACATTCCATTGGTTCCGCGTTCCGAGGGCAAACTGCGGCCACATGTCCAAGTTCATGGCATCTGTAGCACTCTATATACCTTCCAAAACTGTGTCGGTGTTTTGTCTCCAGTCTACTGGGAACAATGAGACCAGAGTCCCTCCTAGGTGCTGTGGGACTTCCTACTCCTTTACGCAAGTCAATAAGTCCTTGGGGATTCCTATTCGGTTGAACAGTCTTATCGGACCTCCTAGAGCACAGGAAGCGAGAACCGGAGCACTCATCTGGACTTGAACTCTTGGACATCTCCTCGGCAGTCTAGTAACATTCGACTAAAGTGACCAACTGTTAGGCATCTTTGGGGTCACTCTGGCTCACCCACTTCTGGATGATGCGAGGGAGACCCCTCAGGAACCGGTCTATAATGACTCTTTCGACAACTGCAGCGATGGAACATACCTCAGGCTGGAGCCACTTCCTTGTAGAGTGTATAAGGTTAAAGAGTTGAGAGCGGGGTGTCTTCTCTAAATCATAACGCCAGGAATGGAACCGTTGGGCCCGAACCGCGAGGGTGACCCCTAGCCGTGCCATAATCTCCGCCTTCAGGGTGTCATAGTCTTTAGCTTGCTCGGGCTCTAAGTCATAATAGGCTTGTTGTGAGTCACCCACCAGGAAGGGAGCAATTATTCCCGCCCACTCCTCAGCTGGCCACCCTTCGCGTACTGCGGTGAGCTCGAAGATTGACAGGTACGCCTCAATGTCATCGTCCATCGTCATTTTCTGAATGAGGTACGTTTTTACCTGGTGAGCGACCTGTGGGGCCACTCTAGGCTGGGCGGTAATTTTCTCTCCCAACACTCGGAGCTCCTGGTGTAGGCGAAGTTGCGCCTTGTTTTGCTCTTCTTTTAGCGTCTGTTGTAGGGACAGCGCCATCTGCTGTACTAGCGCCGCCGTATTTTCAGTTTGTGACTTTGTCATCTGTAGTAAACTCTCATTATAGGATTTTGACATCTCCTCTTGAGTCTTTGCCAGTTGCTGCAAACCCCGCATTAAAATTGCAGAATTTTCTGTTTGTTTGTACTGAAGCGAGGTCAGAAATTCCTCAATTTTCCCCTTTCACTGCCTTGTGGATTGCCTGCGTTAAACTCCACCAATTGTGATGTCTCAGTCCCAGCGTCCGATCTTTTGTCCAGATCAAAGGCAGGAAACACTGTACTTTTTAAGCAGGGGTTTATTTACAGGGTACAAAGCAGGTACAGGGTTAACTCATAACACAAAACAGAAACAAAAGACCTAACTCCTTCCAGGAGTACTGACTAATACTGCTTAGTCCCTAACTAATCGTGGGAGAACTAGACTCTTTCCCCACTTTACCCAGTGTACCTGCAGCAGATCCCCTTTCAGTCTCACAGGGCTGTCTGTGTGTGCCTTCCCAGATCAGTATAGCAGCAGCGTCTCTCACCCTCTCTGTATACTGTAACTCTCAACAGTGTGTGTCTGGCAGCATGGGGGGAGGGAATCTCTGTATCACTTCCTGACTATAAAGACTAGGCTAATTAGCTCATTAACTCACAGCTGAACAGACCTTTCCAGAATGATTAACTCTATGAGAGCTGTAAAGTCCCACAACTGCCCCATTCTAGCCCTTAGAGGGCAGTGACGGCATCACTATATATATACTGTATATATATTGTATATATTTTGGTGAATATCAGGTGCGCAGAAGCTAAGGTAAAAAAGTATGTATATATATATATATATATATATATATATATATATATATATATATATATATATATATATATATATACAAACTTGCAGTCTACTAAAGTAAGGAACATTTGAATTAAATTGTTTCTGCAAAAAATGGAGCCACTGTGTCCATATATATATATACAGTACTGTATATATATATGTATATATTCTGGTTAATATCAGGTGCGCAGAAGCTAAGGTAAAAATATATATCTAAAAATTGCAGCCACAATGCAGGTTTAAACACATAAACCTAAAATATTAGTGATATAAATTGCACCTGGCACAATCTAAGGATAAAGCACAATTTACATGGATCTATCATATAAAGGGTTAAGTGATTTTATACCTTTGAAGAAGGTGAGAAGTTGTATCTCTACTAATTTACAATTAGATAAATATAATGGATCAGTTAGAACATAGTAGGCAACTCTGTATCATACAAAATCTTGACACAATTAGCTGAGAGAGAATGGAGAATTCAGAACATAAGGGATACGGGTTTGTAAGGTAAAAATCCAATATAGTTCTCTTCTATTTAAGATACTTAGGGCCTCATGCAGAGAGCAGCGCTATTTAGAATTGGAGAGGGGAATAAAATTTAGCTTTATTGGAGAGTTTTTTTCTCCATATGCAGAAAGGGCATAAAACTGCATTTACAATCCTTTCTGCATATGGAGAGTTTCAACCAGCGCTATGAGCGATTTTTTTCTCCTCCACCGGCCGCGGAGCGCCAGCTGCATGGTGGAGAGGAAAAATGTTGAAAATCGCGCCATTTTTTTTGGCGCGAACTGCCACTAGATGGCGTTCGCGCTTCTCTGCATACGGCCGTTTTAAACACTGGAGAGATGAGGATCTCTCCAGCCGCGCGGCGAGTTTCAAGAAAAAAAAAAAAAATTGGCGCTTTTTTTAAAACTTGCCATTATCTGCCTTTCTCAAGGCAGAATTTGCCAAAACATGCCGCTTTCCCTGTTAGCGCTGCTCTCTGCATGAGGCCCTTAATCTGTTACCTCCTCTAATCGGACAAGGTACATGTTCTATACCCAGAAAAGACATGTTTTTGACATCGCCCATACTGCAATTGCTAAAAATCCAAACTATATTGGATTTTTACCTAAAAACCCGTATCCCTTATGGTCTGAATTCAGACTGGGATATACAGTAGGGCCTCTTCTATTTGATACTTAATTGTGTTTCTCCATAAGGTTCTCTAATACTATGATATTGGCAATACCACAGACTGTCTGATAATAGTATATGTATTAAATGTTCCTTGTTTGGAATGTCTAAATGATTAATAATAGTTTAGCTAAACTTTACAAAATATTATCAGCTGTATCTAAGTCTCTGTTCATCCTGTTCTTTGGGTTTTGGAACAACTTTATGTATGTTACATCATAGGTTCTGTCTTATTAAATAAAATATGGTTAAGTATAATTTATATCTATACATTTATGTTCCATTAATACCCTTACAAATATTACACAATTCGTGATTACGATTTATGGATATCTAATATCTGAGGTTGTTATTTGTTTTTAACATTGTTTTAATTCATTTTGTTTTTCTTTTTTCTGTATTCATAGAGGTAATCATTGGGAGTGCTATTGTTTAGTGTTAATAAAGTTAGTTGTATTGATTTATCTTTGCCCCGACCTGTAGGGGTCATGTTGCTTAGCAGCATGATTCATTGTGACGCTTTGTCATGTGCCGATCGACGTGATGACGTCACGCGCAGTTCTCCATCTTACGGACCTAAAGGGGGTAGTGTGCTCTGTTCGGCACACACGCCGTGCCCCTCTCGTCCTCTTGCGCAATGACGTAGCACGCGGGTATTCGTTATGCATTAGTGCTGCGGTTACCGGTGTGCTGATGTCACAGGTCACGGGTCATATACCAGCGTCACGTGACGCACCCAGAAGTCATTGCAACTGGTACCGGCGGCGCCGGGGTAAGTATAAATTGCACTCCTTATTCTGTTTGTGTATTCACCTTGATAAAGGACTGTATAGGTCCGAAACGCGTTGGTGTGTTTTGTAATTTATATTCTTGATCCATTAAATATCTTTATTTTTATGGGTACGTACTCCTGGTGGTTTTATTGCTGCAACATCAGCTTTGGATATAGTGCTTCGTTTTTTTCTCCCCATTTTCACTGAAGATTATCTACAAACGGAGGCACATTCAACCCTGGGGCAGTGGACACAATTGGACTTGCTGCTTATCGTGGATAAAGAATCCCAAGTGAGTTTACTCCAGTTTGACCCCAATTATTTTGTCCGGGTTAATAGGATGTTTCATCTACTGGTCACCGGCAGGTGTTCATGAATTTATCCTTACCGCCTTGCTATGTGGGATTATTTTCTACCGGGCTGCATCCTATTGGACATCCAAACATTATAGGGTTGTTTTTCTATATATATCCTCAGATTTTCATTCTGATTACTGTTTTGTCTTTAGAGCACCTTACAATATACTTTTTCTATTGAAAACGAGATGAGAAATGATGTCCCACCATGAAGAAGGAAGATACTGCTCACCAGTGGGACATCATTTCCCACTTCCAGATCATTCCATAAATTATTTAAAAATCTAAATCCTCAATGGAATGTTCAAACGCACCCAAGAACGGAAAACATTTGAGCTCAGAATGATAACACTCTTTAACACCAAAATAAGTGGACTTAATGCAGACATGGGGTTACTCAGACAATACATGGGGTTACTCAGACAATATCATAATTTGTTGTAATGGTCCTCCCTGCCACTATGCCATCCCATACCCCCCCTCCCAGCATCCTCTTCCCCTTCTGTGCTGCTGTGGAGGAACAGCTCCCCCCCCCCATATCCCTAATTCTCACCTTCAATATCTCAGTTTTAACACCCTGGAATTGCCTGGATACTTATTTATTCTTCCTTTTTTCTCCCCTTTCTTTTCCAATCCCTGTCTAAGTCGTAGAAACCTTTCTATATCATTATTGCTGACCTGAAGAAGAGAGGAAAACTCTCGAAAGCTTGTCCTATGACATAAATTGTTAGTCCAAATAAAAAAGGTATCACGTAATACTGAAGAACTCATTTATTCTGCACTATCGCAGCTGGACTAACACGGCTATTTCCGTTTTATTCATTATATATAATACCCCCCTACATAAATACTGATATGTATGGGTACGCATATGGAAGATGCTTATCTGACCTACCAACAGCACAGCGCTGAGGACACTAATAGGAGTATATAGTGCAAAGTCCTTTGGACAGAGGCAAGAAGGAGGGCACTGGGCCCCGGAGGAACTTTGTCATCACAAGTGCACTGTGGGACTACACAGGCAAGGAGGGGGAGCTGTGAGTCAGAACCTCAAGGGAGAGCAGAGAGTAACAGCTCTTGAGACTGGAGTAAAGAGACAGCCGTGATTGCAGTAATCCTAGGCTAAAGCGGAGATCAGTCAAAGGAGAAGTGAGGACGTGTAGGAGTGAGTACTATGCCTGACTATGGAGACAGTTGGGGTTGCAGAGTTTTGAATAACCAGGACAAAGCATCACAGATATCACTCTCAAAACCCACCGGTATTCTTTCTTACACCAACCCACCGAAACCCTCTCTATACTGTACAAACTCCAGCTCGCTATCATTACTCGAGTAGTGACCGATATCTATCTATCTATCTATCTATCTATCTATCTATCTATCTATCTATCTATCTATCTCCCAGGCCTATCACCACAACTGTATTCATACTTGCATGAACTCCAATACTGTTCCAGCACCAACAGTGGCCCATTAACTAACCCTTGGACTCTGGGACTATAATACTGACTCTCTGGGTAAATTTCACTGCGAAAGTGTTGGGAACTGTATAACTCTATTGTGTTACTCCAAATGTAAGGGCCCCCTGTGTACATACAGTAGGCAACTGCAGTTAAAACTGTGCCTATAAAGTATTTGTTGATAATAAGAGAAGTTCCACTGTGTTGTTTACTCCAATGTCTCAGAACCGATTTGGTACAAGTCTTTTCGAACAGGGAACACACACACACACACACACACACACACCAGGGAGATTAACTCATTAGTCTGCATACGGTATCAGTACAGGGTAATAATAAGAGGGGTTACATTTACATAATTTTATAATTTTATGATCTATTTTGCCATCTTTCGATAATAAACTGCCATTATTAGAAAACACTAGCCCAATTAGTCACACCCCCTCTTTTCAGCCCTCTTTTCAGCCCATCAAATCTGGTTACATCACAGTCAGGATTCAAATAACCCCCTATCAATCAAACCAGAACTTTTTTTTACGGGTCGTGCATCCTCTTTCCTCTGACGACTTACTTTATCGTTACACCACTTCTGCAACATGTCTGGGAAGTGTTTCCAGAAAATGATGTTCATACTACAGCCATAAATAGCAGATAAGTTAAAAGGTTGCTCTTAATATTCGAATCTTCTTTCTGCAATGCATTCTGCGTTATTGGAACTTACATACTGTACAGACGCACATCCAGAATGTGCACTGTTAAATTATCAAAGTAGGAATTCCTTGTCCTGGTCCAGGAAGTGTGGAGAACTATAGAATGCCAACCATTTGGCATACAATATCATCAGTAATGCCAAAAAAGACAGAATATAGAGCACAAGATAAGTCTTAATTACTGTCTTTATATGCTATGCTCGTCTCTGCTTCATATGGGGGATGAAGGGTTGTCCACAAACTAATTTCCAACTGAGTGCAGTGGAGAAACTCATTGAAAGCCTCATCCCAGAGGAGAGGGTTGTCAGTGTGCTTGGCAGCCTTGACACATTACCATCATTGGCAGTAGCTGGTAAGGAATCAATAATAACATTTTATGAATATGTGCACAGTACTTACTGAAAGAGAAAATCTTTGCATCATGTAGCTATTGCATATCAATGCTGTTTTGCGTTCTGCTAGCCTCGCGGGACCGCACACGCAGGAGTCATATTTATAATAAAGTATCAGTTGCTCTGTAGTAATGTCAATCCTTTTGCAGACACCTAACTAAACTCTGATTTTAAAGACATTCCAAAGGAGAGGATGTAGCAGTTATTGTAGGTGTCAGGCCCATGGACAGCTTTCCCAGAACCCGGGACTGAAGTCTCAACCTGGGCAACGGGATGTCGAGTGAGCAGGGGGTGGACAGCCTTACTTGGGCTGATCAGTTGCTCCCAAATTTTGGTTGGTCTACAACACCCCCTACATCACCCGGCTCAGGACACATCTCCCTTTCTCCCCCTGTCGGTGGCCCTAGTACCTGTTTATGGGGAGAAAATACATCTCCAATAGAATGTGTTGGACGCCTTTCATTTCTGTTTCATTTACATGTATTATTGCTATGTTGCAGGAAATAAATATGTTTGGTAAATGTATGCTGTGCCATTGTACACAGTACAAAGTGTTTATACAGCAGAAACAGTGTGTGTGATGTTCATGTGACACTGTAAAAATATCATTGAATATGTTGTTCTATACATAAAAAAACTGAAATCTTTAGTTATTTGTAGGACAATATTTTTTTGGGAAATTATCATATTTATTTCTTCACATTAACACATACAGTATACACATTTTATACACATCCTCACAGACTTATCTGTAGCTGTACATTTCCATTGGTTTACATTAATGCTATAGTGTTAATGCAGCTTCACATTATAAATATGTTAGTAAATATGATCCAAAAAGAGTCAGACCTGGCACACTATACAAAAGAGCAAAAAATGATATAATCAATTAAAAAAAATAATGCCTACAGAAAGGTAGTTGAGTCTCTCCACACTCGACAAAAGTCATAGAATCAATGTAAATGAACAAGCTAGGCACGTACGAAATAGATTTAATCGTACAAAAATAGACAAGGCAGTTACCAACGTTTCGGTCCTACCGAGCAACAATCCGCCAACAACAACAACAATCTGCAGATCAGATTCTACAAATCCGTCAAGAAATTGTGGATTCTGCGGGATGTATTTGCAATAATAAAAAATCCGCCCTTTTTGAGATTGATCTGTGGAAATCCGTGGGAAAATTTGCTCACCTCTAGTAATATTTGAACTGAAGTCTCCAGAACTTGTGTATTTTGATTTTGTTAAAACTTTTCTTCAAGTGCCCAAACATACCCTCGTGCTGCAGTTTCTAGTCCTCTGACTCAATCGGTGTCTCCTTCAAATCAAAATGGCCGACATGCTTGTCTCCCGCTCACACTGAGGGCTTATTCCAGGCTAGTTTCCAGTCCTAGAAGTTCCCTCTTTCTAGAACCAAACCGGAAGTGCAAACAGACATATTATTCAATTTACAAGTACCCATATCATGACATATTGTACAGAACCACAAAATTACCAAAAAATTCATTCAATATATAAAAAATGTTTTTCACCATTTAAATAAACATAGAAAACGTAAGTTGTTCATTGAACCCATCGTTCCCTAAGACTTCTAATTGATAAATCCACCTTGATTCATTTTGAAGGATAATTGCAAAGCTCTTAAATTTCCCTCATGAAATTTGTTCGTGTCGTGCAAAAGTACTTTTGTCATTGTTGCCCAAAATATCTCCATGCTCTAAAATTGTAGCTTTTAGTTTTCACTTAGTTTTTCTCACATATAGCAGGGTTCACCTTATCTCCGGTTGAGTGCGCGCACCCAGACGAGGTGTGGGCAGCACTGCGGGGGGTCTGGAGCGGCAAGCAGATCACCGCAGGCTCCGGCGGCTCCTGGTAAAAGGCACCGCCATGTTGGACGTACGTGCGCACGCTCGGAGGTTCACGCATGCGCATAAGGTGCGCAAGGTGGCCAGTAGGGAACTAGCCTCCGTATGGGGAACTACAACCCCAAGAAGCCCCAGGGGTTGCAATCACATGGGTGCAAACAGTCAATAGGGCTGCAAGGATCACGGCCAGCTACGGGTTAGGCGTGAATCTGGTACCACGCCAGTCGGAGCTGGGAAAAGGAAGGGGTAGGTGTGTGTGCAGGTGTCTGTGGCACCTTCACTAGGCCAGATACCCCCTATTAGGCCCCAGCTATGCCCTGACTCCCCTTTGTAGCTTGTGGTTGCTGCAGGGACAGGCCCATAGAATCAGCGCATAGGGACACAGACAGGACGTGGCTGCATCCTGTCCTCAGGTAGTGTGGGACCAGGCACCTGCTCTATCAGAGACTATCATCAGTGTGGGACCCTCCAGCTGGATACCACTCACTGTGGAGGTGGACTCATCGCTGACACCGCTGGATCAGTGGATCCTATCTTCCACAGCACGGCCGGGTGTGGAATCACCCTGCAGGTACCCAATTATGCACGTGCACCAACCAAACACTTTAGTGGGCAGCGCTGTACCATACATTGGGTGGGGAATTGCCTTGTGGACGCCATGGTGGTTGGGTGCCCAAGGGCCCTTTCAGTACTTTGGGGGATTGTGTTCCAGGTGGGGACAAAGGACTGGTGGTACGGCCGTGTGTGGCCTGGTGGTTGGTGGGACTGTATATTTGTGGGTGAGTTATCTCTGGTTACCTACAGTAAAATCGTTATCTTATACCAGTGTGTAATTCTTTATGTTTCTTGTAACGGGGGTATTCCACACAGTAGAAAGTGGGAAAGTGCGTTACACATACAATATATTTTTGCACAATTGCATCACAGCATATAAACTACTACCGTACTTTTGCACCTTATAAATGACAGAATAGAATAGTGTAATTTTTAACTCCATTTGCATCTTGGAAAGTTTTTTTTTTTTTTGCATGAATTTACATGCTTTGCAGCTTCCACATGGAAAACGTCCTTTAACTGATGGGTGCAACCACATTTTAGAGTGAACCTTCTTGCTTGGAGTAAAATGTCCCCTTACAAGTAAATCTTTCAAATTTCTTGATCTCCTTGCTGTCATTTGAGGTAATGACCCCACATATTGTTTCAATTCTGAATCCTGTATCAGTATATTTTTATACTTGCTAAGATTTGTTCTCAAATCTTGTTGTGTACAATAATTTGTTATGAACCTGACTACTTCATTCTTTTCTTTGATATTTAAAAAGCAAAGTAGATCTCTTAAATTTTTTCACTTCATTGTACCCTTTGGATATTATTATCTTAGACTTCCCCCTTTGTAGAAATCTCACGATAGATCAGAGGAACAGTTTCTTCTCATACACAGACACTGTCCCTTTGGGATCCCTCTAATCAATGATGGCATGTGCTGACAGGTTGCCAATAGTAGGCATATTTGTCGTTGTTGGTTTTCTATAGGAATCTGTTCCATCTTATTCCCCACGTTCTTAATCTCAAATTCCAAAAATACTACTGAGTTGAAACTTGTCCAGTGTGTAACTTTTAGATTTAGATCATTCCTATTTATTTGAGTCACTATTTTCCAAATGTTATTTTCGTGCCATACCAGATTACCAAAATATCATCAAAACTGTATATCTAATACAAAATGCCATATGTGCCATAAAATCATCCAGGGCTCTGACAAAAACGACCTGCTGGTCCCATCAGCCTAAGTAGAGTCCTGCATATGTCAGGGCACATGTGACACCCATGGCTGTACCTTGAATCTGTAGGTAAAATTTAGCATTGAATACAAAATAATTCTTTAAAAAGAGACTAAGAGACCCCAATGCTACATCCAATGACAAATTATTGGGTACATTAATATGTATTTTATCTCTATTCATGCATTACAGTATGTTAAGTCTTTGCTAATGAAGTACCTAACAGCCATTTTTTATGGATACAGTTAGCTTTGTGTATCTCTGTTAAGCTCAGGGAATGTAACATGCGTTCTCAATCTTGATAATGGACCATTATTATGAGCCCTGACTTAACGTACCTTTGTGGATCTGGGCCACAGGAGGTGTAGTCGTGCTAAGCTCAAGCACGGTTCCGACTGGACCAGCTCCTTGTAAAAACTGGAGCGCAGCTGCTACTTGTCTATAATCCATCAAACCCATTATTTCTTTGGCTAATGATGACAGCATAACTTAATAAAACAACTATGAATTTTCCTGTCTATATATAAAGCAGTTTACAGACAGTCTTATCACATGGCATTTTGCTTCCCTAAAGACATAAGTAAGTTTAATATTTCCCTACTCATTTTGTTAAACAACGATGTCAAGTACATACCTGTATGTTTTAAATGCCACTTCTGTTAGTTCACATATATTTATTTATTTATAAAATATTTTACCAGGAAGTAATACATTGAGAGTTACCACTCGTTTTCAAGTATGTCCTGGGCACAGAGTTATGATGACAAATACATGTTTACAAATACAGTTACATAAATGAGCAGTGTATACATTATATACAAGACATTGCGTGCACAGTTAAAGATAATATATATTATGGGCGTATGAAATAGTTACAGACCAGATTAAAATGTGTGACAGCCTTAGATTTGAAATAACTTAAACTGGTGGTGGATGTGAGAGTCTCTGGTAGGTTGTTCCAGTTTTGGGGTGCACGGTAAGAGAAGGAGGAGCAGCCGGATACTTTGTTGAGCCTTTGGACCATGAACAGTCTTTTGGAGTTTGATCTCAGGTGATAGGTGCTGCATGTGGTAGGGGTGAGGAGCTTGTCCTAGGAGGGAATGCCTCTTAATCATTTATTTATTTATTTTTTATTTATTTATAAATTATTTAAGGGTGATAGGGGAGCCCCTGCTGGGGCCACAATAAAGTATCTGTGAACGGTGCTTTGGGTATATATTCAATACTAGAGGATAGAGAGAGAGACCCCAAATTAGCACTCAGGTTCACCCTCTGGTGATAAGTGAATGAGTTAAAACATAAACTTTATTAATACCAACATATAAAATAATGGGTGTTAAAACAACGTGCTGCAGGTAAGTAGATCCATAGTACTGACAGCCGTATAGGTTCAGGATCACAAATAGTTGTGTGTGTTTGGTGATTACAGATCACACACACCTGACGAGACAACACAGAAATCCAAGTGTGGACCTGTGTATTAAAAGGGATACTATAGGGTTTGTTCAGGTAGATGTTCAAGCTACTGGTCACATAAGGTCAGAGTCTGCATACACCAAGGTAAAATAGAGTAAAGTGACCAGTAATGACTGATAGATATATAAACAAATAAACTATATATACCAGTGAACTATAAGGTATGTTGATTGCTCCTCCTCCCACGTGCACGCGCAGACTAGGGATTCACCCACACTGATATAGAGACCGTGAGTGTATGCGGCAGTCTGCCCGTGCTACAGTATACAGGCTAGAAGTGCCCCGATGGACACTTTAAGCCTCTGAATGAGGATATCTATGGGGATATTGTTCTTTACTCACAGTAGTATTTAGCACAGTTCCTGGGGGCTGCGCCAGTGCACATGGTTGTATTTCACGGCAGCCCTATGGTTACACTGTTTCTGTGCACTATGCAGTATTATTTACTCCTCTGATACAAATCGTGTTTATTGTATACTCTTAGGTGTCAGTGCCCTCTGGGTTAGGTGGTTATTACCATCTTTGCTACGCAGTATCAGACCTCTGATTTATGCTATATATGTGTATATAGAACACCATACCACTAGCTCAATAGGTTACCTGAGGTCACTTTGGCACCGTGCAAGGCACACCATTATCATACAGAGGAGCAATCAACATACCTTATAGTTCACTGGTATATATAGTTTATTTGTTTATATATCTATCAGTCATTACTGGTCACTTTACCCTATTTTACCTTGGTGTATGCAGACTCTGCCCTTATGTGACCAGTAGCTTGAACATCTACCTGAACACACCCTATAGTATCCCTTTTAATACACAGGTCCACACTTGGATTTCTGTGTTGTCTCGTCAGGTGTGTGTGATCTGGAATCACCAAACACACACAACTATTTGTGATCCTGAACCTATACGGCTGTCAGTACTATGGATCTACTTACCTGCAGCACGTTGTTTTAACACCCATTATTTTATATGTTGGTATTAATAAAGTTTATGTTTTAACTCATTCACTTATCACCAGAGGGTGAACCTGAGTGCTATTTTGGGTTCTCTCTCTCTATCCTCTAGTATTATAAAATATTTAACCAGGAAGTAATATATTGAGAGTTACCTCTCGTTTTCAAGTATGTTCTGGGCACAGAGTTATAATGACAATACATGGTTACATTAAATGAATAGGGTTATACATTATATTTAAAGACATTTTATGAATAGTTAAAGTCAATATATGTTATAGGCGTATGTAACAGTTACAGATCAAATTAAAGTGCGTGATAAATTTAGGTTTCAAAGATTTTAGACTGGTGGCGGCTTTGAGAGCTTCTGGTACATTGTTCCAGTTGTGAGTTGCAGGGTAAGAGAAGGTGGAGCGGCCAGATTCTTTGTTGTGTAACGGTGTTTCCCCCACCTTCTGGGAGATTCTGCCATTACATGGTTTATGGTGGTGGCTACCTGCTGGTTCACGGAATGCTTGTTCTCCGGATGCTGAGTCGTCCGCCGGTGGTAGTGGGGACCTCTGGACAGGCTTCTGGGGTACATTACTGGTCTTCATCTCTGTTGGTACAGTACCTCCATCTGCTGCAGGCTCCAGTAGTGTGAAGGCAATCTCCTGCAGAATAACTTACTCCACTCCCCCCAGACAGATTGCACATTAGGCAGGAGTATAGTTAACTGGATTCTTTTTATTCCTTCTGCATACACAGTAACACAACTGCATCTGCTCAACACATTTCAACTAGGTCTCCAACCTCTGGATGTACCTGTGTCAAGGGCACAAGGGGCAGTCATTACTCTTCCTGACTCCCTAATAGAGCCAGGGGAAAGGTATCACTCCTCAAGGGGAGTGGACAGTGGGTGCCAATGCTTTATACACTCCTGTGTGAGTACCTGTCTCTCTCAGGGGTAGAGACACTGACTACATTTAGGTGTGCAGCCCCTTAAGTACAGAGGGGGAAGGTACAAGGTCTGAGCCCAGGATTGGGCAGAACACAGGCCTTGTCCCACCTTCTCCCCTGTCACTCAAGGAAGCTGCTTCAGTGGGTAAAACCCAGGATTGGTCCTGCACTGTTACCAGGGCTTGCATGTCAGGGAGGGCAGACTGGTAGCCAAAACCAGGTATGGCTACACTCTCCTTCTGGTGGAAAATCCAATGCTTTCTCCCTATATATGCTCAGCCTGCCCACTGGCAAATCGGCTGAGCATAATCATTTCCTATGTGCGAAGTGCTTACTGCGATTCCTGCCTCCTAGTCCTGTCTTGTTGCTCTGGTTCCTAGCTATCCTCTTGTCTGACCGTAGCTTTCATCTGGACTCCGCTCTTCTATACTCCTGACCCCGGTTTACCACGACGATCCGCACCTCTCCAACACCGACCTCGGCAAAGTACCACGACGATCCGCACCTCTCCAATCCCGACTATGGCAAAGTACCAACAACGATCCGCACCTCTCCAATCCCGACTACGGCAAAGTACCTACAACGATCCGCACCTCTCCAATCCCGACTACGGCAAAGTACCTACAACGATCTGCACCTCTCCAATCCCGACTACGGCAAAGTACCTACAACGATCCGCACCTCTCCAATCCCGACTACGGCAAAGTACCTACAACGATCCGCACCTCTCCAATCCAGACTACGGCAAAGTACCTACAACGATCTGCACCTCTCCAATCCCGACTACGGCAAAGTACCTACAACGATCCGCACCTCTCCAATCCCGACTACGGCAAAGTACCTACAACGATCTGCACCTCTCCAATCCCGACTACGGCAAAGTACCTACAACGATCCGCACCTCTCCAATCCCGACTACGGCAAAGTACCTACAACGATCTGCACCTCTCCAATCCTGACTATGGCAAAGTACCTACAACGATCCGCACCTCTCAAATCCCGACTATGGCAAAGTACCTACAACGATCTGCACCTCTCCAATCCCGACTACGGCAAAGTACCTACAACGATCCGCACCTCTCCAATCCCGACTACGGCAAAGCACCTACAACGATCCACACCTCTCCAATCCCGACTACGGCAAAGTACCTACAACGATCCGCACCTCTCCAATCCCGACTACGGCAAAGTACCTACAACGATCCGCACCTCTCCAATCCTGACTACGGCAAAGTACCTACAACGATCCGCACCTCTCCAATCCCGACTATGGCAAAGTACCTACAATGATCCGCACCTCTCCAATCCCGACTACGGCAAAGTACCTACAACGATCCGCACCTCTCCAATCCCGACTACGGCAAAGTACCTACAACGATCCGCACCTCTCCAATCCCGACTATGGCAAAGTACCTACAATGATCCGCACCTCTCCAATCCCGACTACGGCAAAGTACCTACAACGATCCACACCTCTCCAATCCCGACTACGGCAAAGTACCTACAACGATCCGCACCTCTCCAATCCCGACTACGGCAAAGTACCTACAACGATCCGCACCTCTCCAATCCCGACTACGGCAAAGTACCTACAACGATCCGCACCTCTCCAATCCCGACTACTGCAAAGTACCTACAACGATCTGCACCTCTCCAATTCCGACTACGGCAAAGTACCTACAACGTTCTGCACCTCTCCAATCCCGACTATGGCAAAGTACCTACAACGATCCGTACCTCTCCAATCCCGACTACGGCAAAGTACCTACAACGATCCGCACCTCTCCAATCCCGACTACGGCAAAGTACCTACAACGATCCGTACCTCTCCAATTCCGACTACGGCAAAGTACCTACAACGATCCGCACCTCTCCAATCCCGACTACGGAAAAGTACCTACAACGATCCGCACCTCTCCAATTCCGACTACGGCAAAGTACCTACAACGATCCGCACCTCTCCAATCCTGACCTCGGCAAGTACCTTTGACTATTCTGACCTCTCTAACCCCAACCCCAGTATGCTGCTCAAAGTCCATTTTGAGTACTCCTGTGGCTCCCTGTGTATCAACGGCTAGTAGTACCCTCGTAACTCCTCCAGCAGAGGTTCATGGCAACCGTAGATCGGGCACCCCTCCTCAGACACTACCTAGCGATACCTTACGCCAGGGGTGAGCAGACTTTTTATGCCGAGCCCCCCTTTTCATCCATGAAATTTCTTGCCCCCCCCCCCTGCCTGATGTAATCAAAATCACATGAAAAATAAAAAAAACCTTAGATTAAATGGTATACAATATAAATACTAATATGTCTAAATACTTACATATTTCAACAGCTCAAACTTGCAAAATTAGGCTGTGTTAGCAAAATTAGGCTGTGTCCACGCTGCCCCTGAGAGCGGTGACATCACCAACTCTCCAAGAATGAGCACATAATTTTGTAATCACGGGCGTGGGGGGGGGGAGGGGAGGTTGGATCGGGAGGGGGTGTATGTGTGCGTGCTAGAGTGCGCGCATTGACTGCTGCCGAGTGTGCTTCAAAGTCCATTTTGTTTGTCTCCCCAAGTGCCAAGCTTGGTAGAGCGTATGTGCACAAAAGCAATCCTTTTGGGGGGGCATTCATCCACCTCTTTGCTACCTCCCTTCCCTCTCTCCCCCCCCTCCTTTATTTTCCCTTCCCGCTCCCTTTTTATTCTCCCTGCTCTTTGGCTTGTTGTCCCCAGTGTCATCCACACTCCTACCTACAGTATTATTTATTATTTATTTTTTTCCGTTTTCAATGTTGTGTTTTCACTTTTTTTTAAATTATTTCTGTACATTCATAGTATGATTGATATAGTGGCAGCCTACCCTTTCACTTGCAGAGGATCGCAGCAAAGCAGATTGCCAGTGGAGGCACACCAATTTGCGCACCGCTGCATTCAATCACAACACTTACACATACTCAATCACAACTCTCACAGACACAGCACACATACTCAATCACAACTCACAGACACACTGCACTCTCACACTCAGACGCTGCACTCTCACACTCAGACACGCTGCACACTGCACTCACACTCAGACACACTGCACTCTCACACTCAGACACACTGCACTCTCACACTCAGACACACTGCACTCACACTCAGACACACTGCACACTGCACTCACACACAGACACACTGCACTCACACTCAGACACACTGCACTCTCACACACTAGACACACTCTCACACACTGCACACTCTCATACACTGCACACTCACACATGCACACTCTCTCACACTGCACACTCTCTCACACTACACACTGCACACACACACACTGCACACACACACACACACACACACACACACACTGCACACACACACACTGCACACTCTCATACACTGCACACTCTCATACACTGCACACTCACACACTGCACATTCACACATGCACACTCTCTCACACTGCACACTCTCTCACACTACACACTGCACACACACACACTGCACACACACACACACTGCACACTCTCATACACTGCACACTCTCATACACTGCACACTCACACACTGCACACTCACACACTGCACACTCTCACACACTGCACACTGGACACTCTCTCACACTGCACACTCAGATACACTGCACACTCACACTCAGACACACTGCACTCTCACACTCAGACACTGCACACTGCACTCACACTCAGACACACTGCACACGGCACTCATACACAGACACACTGCACTCACACTCAGACACACTGCACTCTCACACACTAGACACACTCTCACACTGCACACTCACACACAAGACACACTCTCACACACTGCACACTCTCATACACTGCACACTCACACATGCACACTCTCTCAAACTGCACACTCTCTCTCACTACACACTGCACACACACACACACACACACACTGCACACACACACACACACACACACACACACTGCACACTCTCATACACTGCATACTCTCATACACTGCACACTTGCACACTGCACACTCACACACTGCACACTCACACACTGCACACTCTCACACTGCACACTCTCACACACTGCACACTGGACACTCTCACACTGCATACTCAGATACACTGCACACTCACACTCAGACACACTACACACTCTCTCACACTGCACAGACTCTCACACTGCACTCTCACACACTTTTACCTGGGGGGGGGGGGGTAGTACTCCGCATGCTCCGTCCCCTGTGTGGGGGAAACAGACAGGAGGAGGAGGGGCTGTCAGTGTGCAGGGAAGGCCCCGCAGAGAAGCAGCAAGGCCTCGCCCCCACAGCAAGGCCCCGCAACAAACAGAGAGCAGAGAAGCAGCACAGAGCTTGTTCAACCGCCCGGGCACAGCATCTGCCGGCACACCGCCTGTGTCCCCCCTAAATAATCCTGCGCCCCCTAGTTTGCGCACCGCTGCCTTACGCCACCCCGCCTATGGTCCTGACATCGCAGTCCCTTTCCAGTGGTTTCTGGGGCCCTGCCAGCCAAACACCCCCTCCAGGCATCCTATTGCCCTCTGCTTTAGCACAGTTTGCCCTTTAGGTTAGCATAGGCTTCAGCTCCCTGGTGGGGAAGTTGGGGCCCTGTTATGGTATGCAGGAGTCCCTTAGAGCTACACTTAGCCTCCCATCCTTCTCCAGTACTCATTCAAGAACCATACCTCATATCATGTTGTTTTGCTTTGCCGAAAGCCTGTCCTGATGATCTCAGCAATGCCTACAAATGTAACAGTGTTTCCCCCACCCTCTGGGAGATTCTGCCATTACATGGTGCTTGCTACCTGCTTGTTCTCCGGATGCTGAGTCGTCCGCCGGTGGTAGTGGAGACCTCTGGACAGGCTTCTGGGGTACATTACTGGTCTTCATCTCTGTTGGTACAGTACCTCCATCTGCTGCAGGCTCCAGTAGTGTGAAGGCAATCTCCTGCAGAATAACTTACTCCACTCCCCCCAGACAGATTGCACATTAGGCAGGAGTATAGTTAACAGGAACCTTTTTATTCCTTCTGCATACACAGTAACACAACTGCATCTGCTCAGCACAGTTCAACTAGGCCTCCAACCTCTGGATGGTCCCTGGACATCCACCCCCAGCCAAGGGCACCAGGGGCAGTTCTTACCCTGCCCTGACTCCCTAATAGAACCATGGGAAATGTATCACTCCTCACTCCCCAAGGGGGGTGGACAGTGGGTGTCAATGCTAGATACACACCTGTGAGAGTACCTGTCTCTCTCAGGGGTAGAGACACTGACTACATTTAGGTGTTAAGCCCCTTAAGTACAGAAGGGAAAGGTACAAGGTCTGAGCCCAGGATTGGGCAGAACACAGGCCTTGTCCCACCTTCTCCCTTGTCACTCAAGGAAGCTGCTTCTGTGGGGAAACCCAGGATTTTTCCGGACATTGCCTGCAATGATACAAGGGCTTGCATGTCAGGGAGGGCAGACCAGGCATGGCTACAGTTGAACCTTGGGACAGTGAACAGTCTTTTGGACTCGATCTCAGTGCTAGGTGCTGCATGTGGTAGGGGTGGGGAGCTTGTTCAGATAGGTGGGTAGCTTGCCCGGAAAGTATTTGGAGGCAGGAAAGGAAAAATGAACTTTGCGCCTAGACTCAAGTGATGGCCAATCTTGTTCTTTGAGCATTTTGCTGGGATGTGTGTTGTAGTTACATTGAAGGAAAAAGCTGCTTATTGAGTTGTAGAGGGTGTCTAGTTTGCTAAAATGAGTTTGGGGTGCTGTACCATATTTTATGTCCCCATAGTCTATAATTGGCATTAGCATTTGCTGTGCGATGCGCTTATCGACCAGCAGACTTATGGGTGATTTGTTCCTATAAAGTACACCTAGTTTGGCATAGGTTTTGGATGTCAGGGTATCAATGTGCAACTCAAATGTTAAATGGGAGTCAAACTATGTGCCCAGATATTTAAAACTAGTCACGGGGGCTAGGATGGTATTAGAGTTGGTTCTGATCTTTAGCTCTGTCATTGGTAGCTTTAGAAATGTAGCCTTGGACTCAAATACCATTGTTACAGTCTTGTCAGTCTTTACAAACAGTTTATTTTGGGAAATACAGCTTCCAAGTCTTAAAAAATCATATTGAAGTCCATGTCCAAGGTCAGAGAGGCTAGGGCTGTGTGCATATAAGATTGTGTCATCCGCATACAAGATGTAGGTAGATCATTAGTGAAGACTTAAAAGAGTAGGGGCCTAAGAACAGAGCCTTGCAGAACATCTTGCGGTTGGCGTTAGAGCCAGAGAGACACAAATTGGGATCTACCTGATAAATATGAGTGAAAACAGTTTAAAGCATGTACCCCAATACCAGAGCACTGAAGTTAGATTAGCAAGTTAACATCATCAACAGTATGTATGTATGTATGTACAGTATGTCTTTATTTGTATAGCGCCATAAAATGTACATAGCGCTTCACAGTAGTAATACATGTCATATAAATAACAAATATAAATAACAGATCATGGGAATAAGTGCTTCAGACATACTGTAAAAGTAACATTAAGGAAGGAGTCCCTGCTCCGAGGAGCTTACAATCTAATTGGTAGGTAGGGAGAACGTACAGAGACAGTAGGAGGGAATACTAGTAAGTGCGTCTGCAGGGGGCCAAGCTTTGTGTCATGTGTCCATGATTATCCAGTGCTACTCATATGCTTCTTTAAGCAGATGTGTCTTAAGGTGGGTCTTAAAGGTGGATAGCGAGGGGGCTAGTCGGGTATTGAGGGGAAGGGCATTCCAGAGGTGTGGGGCAGAAAGTGAGAAAGGTTTAAGGCGGGAGAGAGCTTTAGATACAAAGGGGGTAGAAAGAAGACATCCTTGAGAAGAACGCAAGAGTCGTGATGGTGCATAGTGAGAAATTAGGGCTGAGATGTAATGAGGGGCAGAAGAATGTAAAGCTTTAAAAGTGAGCAGTAGAATTGAGTGTGAGATACGCGATTTAATCGGAAGCCAGGAGAGGGATTTCAGCAGGGGAGACGCTGAGACAGATTTAGGAAAGAGTAGAGTGATTCTGGCAGCAGTGTTTAGGATAGATTGTAGGGGAGACAGGTGAGAGGTAGGAAGGCCGGACAGCAGGAGGTTGCAGTAATCGAGACGTGAGAGAATGAGGGCCTGAGTCAGAGTTTTGGCAGTTGAGTAACAGAGGAAAGGGCGTATCTTTGTGATATTGCGGAGGAAAAAGCGACAAGTTTTAGAAACGTTTTGAATATGAGAGGAGAATGAGAGAGAGGAATCAAGTGTGACCCCTAGGCAGCATGCTTGGGCTACTGGGTGAATGATCGTATTTCCAATAGCAATGTGGAAGGATGGAGTAGGGCCAGGTTTGGGAGGTAGTATAAGGAGCTCTGTTTTTGCCATGTTAAGATTCAGTCGGCGGATGGCCATCCAGGATGATATTCCAGAGAGGCATTCAGAAACTTTGGTCTGTATAGCAGGTGTAAGGTCAGGGGTTGAAAGGTAAATTTGTGTGTCGTCAGCATAGAGGTGATATTTAAACCCAAAAGATGTGATTAGGTCACCTAGAGAGAGTGTGTAGAGAGAAAAGAGAAGGGGTCCCAGGACAGAGCCCTGGGGTACCCCCACAGAGAGATCAATAGAGGAGGAGGAGGTGTTAGCAAAAGAGACACTGAAGGTACGATGGGAGAGGTAAGAGGAGATCCAGGATAAAGCTTTGTTCCGAATACCAAGAGTATGGAGAATGTGAAGGAGAAGAGGGTGGTCCACGGTGTCGAATGCTGCAGAGAGGTCGAGTAATATGAGCAGAGTGTAATGACCTCTGTCTTTGGCAGCGTGGAGGTCGTCAGTTATTTTAGTGAGGGCTGTTTCAGTAGAGTGTGCAGTGCGGAAGCCAGATTGTAGAGGGTCTAGTACAGAATAGGTGTTGAGAAAGTGTAGCAATCGAGAGAATACAAGACGTTCAAGGAGTTTGGAGGCAAAAGGCAGGAGGGAGACAGGTCGATAGTTAGAAGGACAGGTAGGGTCAAGCTTGCTGTTTTTGAGTAATGGTATAACGGTTGCATGCTTGAAGGATGAAGGAAAGGTACCAGAGTAGAGGGAAGAGTTAAAGATCTGTGTGAGCATAGGGATTATAGAAGGAGCAAGAGGTTTTAGGAGATGGGAGGGAATGGGATCAAGAGGGCAAGTGGTAGAGGGAGAAGAGGAGATCAGCAGTGATACATCCTCCTCCGAGATAGCAGAAAAAGAGTGAAGAAAGACAGGAGGAGAGTTGGGAAGCATTGTGGGATGGGAGGAGGCAACAGATGGGATGTTCTGCCGTATGGACTCCACCTTTTTCTTAAAAAAGTCAGCAAAGTCCTGAGGTGAGATGGAGGAAGAAGAGGAGGCAGCTGAGGGTGGTCTGAGTAGAGAGTCAAAGACAGAAAAGAGACGGCGTGGGTTAGACTTGTGTGTGTTGATTAGTGATGAAAAGTAGGTTTGTTTAGCCTGAAAGAGGGCAGAGTTGAAACAGGATAGCATAAATTTGTAGTGAATGAAGTCTGCGAGCGTATGAGATTTCCTCCAGAGGCGTTCAGAGGAACGAGTGGAGGAACGCAGCATGCGTGTGTGGGAGTTTAGCCAGGGTCTGGGGTTAGAAGGGCGAGGATGGCAGAGAGAAAGTGGGGCATGAAGATCAAGAGAGGAAGATAAGGCAGAGTTGTAGTTCCTGACCAGGTTGTCAGGGTCTGAAGCAGAACTGAGAGAGGAGAGGGAGGAGCATAAAGTGGAATCAAGAGCTGGGAGGTTAATAGAGCGCAGGTTTCTGCAAAAACGAGGGCGAGATGGAGATGGAGATGGAGAGAAGCGAGAGAGAGAAAATGAGATGAGGTGATGGTCAGAGAGAGGAAAAGGGGAAATGGAGAAATCAGAGAGAGAGAAGTTTTTAGTGAAAACCAGGTCTAAGTAGTGGCCATCCTTGTGGGTGCTGGCTGCAGTCCACTGTTGAAGGCCAAAAGAAGAGGTTAGAGAAAGAAAGCGGGAAGCCCAAGGGAGAGAGGGGTCATCAATGTGGCAGTTGAAGTCCCCAAGGAGAAGAACAGGGGAGTCTGAGGAGAGAAAGAAAGAGAGCCAGGATTCAAAGTGAGAGAGAAAGGCAGAAGGGGGATGAGTAGAGGTAGGTGGGCGATAGATGACCGCCACATGGACCGGGAGAGGAGAGAAGATCTGGACTGTGTGAGCCTCGAAGGAGGGAAAAGCAAGAGAGGGGGGAATAGAAACTGTTCTATAACGGAAGAGAGAGGAGAGCAGGAGCCCCACGCCTCCACCCCTGCCACCAGGGCGTGGAGTGTGGGAGAAGGAAAGGCCACCATAGGAGAGGGCAGCTTCCAGAGCAGAGTCAGACTGAGTGAGCCAGGTCTCAGTTATAGTAAAGAGAAGCAGGGAGTGAGAGAGAAAGAAGTCATGCACAGAGAGGAACTTGTTAGAAAGGGAGCGAGCATTCCAAAGGGCACAGGAGAAAGGGAGAGAGGAGGGAGGGTGGCAGGGGATGGGTATGAGGTTGGAGGGGTTTACACAAGAAGGAGTAGAAGTTGCATGTGGAAGGCGAGGACGAGAGCAAGTAGAAATAAGGCAGGGACCAGGATTGGGAGAGATATCCCCAGAAGCAAGGAGGAGAAGCATGGATAGAAAGAGGATGTGTGAGGATGATTTGTAGGGGTGTGTTTTAGTGCAGGCGGCATAACTGTGTGGTGACAGAGGGCGCAGGTAAGAGAGGAGTTCATGTGAACTGAGAAGTGGTGAAGTAAGGAGAGATGGCGAAATATGAATAGAGTTAGAGACATGATGAGGCTGGTGGAAGGAAGTGCATAATTTGAAAATAAGTGAGGTTACAGTAAATATAAAAAGTAAAGGTGGCATCACAGCAATAGCAATGTGTTGAGATGTGCAGTCTGGGATGATAACCTCCTTTCCAGCGTAGTTCAAATGCAGGAATCAGAAGCAGTAGATTGTGTCCACTTTTTCCACTTCTTTTTGAACTTCCTTTTTAAACTTCCATACTACTTTAAAGACAGCAGGATATGAGGATTGCAGGACAGACACACAATTTGAGATGTTTTTACCTGAGAAAAGACAAGAGATGAGAAGCAGATCAATGGTCCCAACTTCCTTTTTAAACTTCCACACTACTTTAAAGATTTCTACTTAAAAGCATTTCTGCTTAAGAGCAAAGGCTGCAAGCAGCAATGGCTGTTGTAAGTTTACTTATATACATTTAGAAAGTCACCTGGTTGGTACAACAAACTTAATTAGCACATGTGAGGGATGTTAAACCAAATTGTTTTTCAAAGGTGGGTGTTGTCTTGCACAAGTGTGAAAGATGAATTAAATTAAGGCAATAGGGGGAGGATTTCCACACAGACAATTTGACATGTTTTTACCTAAATTGAACTAAAATTAGCTAAATAGACAGCAGGGTATGAGGATTGCAGGACACACAGACAATTTGAGATGTTTTTACCTAAATTGAACTAAAATTAGAGTATGAAAAGTCATACTCTAGTATGAAAAGTCTTTGCAAAATCTAGAAATATAGCACCAGTAAATTGTCACAATTACAGTACATTCCACACTGGATCTCATTGCAAAATTTTAGGAGGGTAGTTACCGTGGAGTGTTTTGGGCAAAAGCCAGATTGGAATTGGCAAAGGAAATTTGTCTTGGTAATCGCATAATTGGGAGTGGACACATTTTTCCATGACTTTGGATAGTATTGGTAGAAGAGAGATTGCCTTGTAGATGGAGACAGTGCTTCCACGTTTGAAGACTGGGACAACTCTGGCAGTTTTCCAGGTTTTAGGGATATGACCTGCCGACAAAATACAGTTGATTAGGGAAGCAAGCGGTTTGGCAATGGCTGGGGCACAGAGTCGTATGAACTTTGATTGCTGTAGGTCAGGTCCACATTGGCTGCTTAGTTTTAATTTGAGGAGCCCTTGTGTAATCTCCACTTCAGATACTGGGTCAAATTGAAAATTGTGGGCAGTGTTGGGAGAGGGTGGGGCTACAAGTGTTTTTTCCAGATTGAGCTTCATGTTTGTAGTTCAGGTTGAGTTTTGCTAATAGGGAAGTGGGACGCTCACAAAGTATTAATTGTATTCATTTGCAATGTCAGTGGGATTTGTCAGAGTAATATCCTCTTTTTTGATATTAGGGTTGTTGATGGCTAGAAGGTTGGAATATATTGTTGACAATGTGACCACTTCTTCTCTCACCCCTTCTCATGCTTGATTCTCTGAGAAAGATGTTGGGGTTCATTCTAGAAAATCAAAATCAGCTGTTTGGGCAATTTTTGGCTGAAAAGCTACATTGACGTCAAAGGGGCTTTTCGCGCAAAAATGCCCCAAATTATCGCTTCAGATTATACAGAATTACCCCTGATGTCATGCAGAATTATCATAAAATCATAGTGGCAGTGTCAAATGTCTCAAGACAAACTTCAGAATTCATTTTCCAATCCAAACAGAATTTGAGCCATATCTCCTTAGATATATACTGTATATATATATATTTCTCTTTTTCTCTCTTTTTCTCCTTTTTCAATGTTTGCCTATTAAATGCATGTAAAATGTACAAGATAAAACAGTCCAGTAATGCCATGTACAGTAGGTTAATGTAGGTAATTGACATGATTTTTAATTCAGAATTAAATGTTTCCATAGTAATTAAATGTTTTGGATTTTTTCTGGGTGTTTACCTACTCTTATATATATATGTATATATATAATCAAAAAATAAATAGATGATACCGTTCTGTGGCTAACGAAATGCTTTTATTTGTGCGAGCTTTCGAGATACACTGATCTCTTCTTCCGGCGATGTTACAATGAATGAAGCAAGGATAACTTAAAAACAGTGTCTCTTGGAATGTTATCTGTGCTTCTCCTTCCCCCGGTGTGGATGTGTTTTATGGTTAGAGGTGTCAAAGGGTAACTGAAAGCAAGTGAAGAAAGAGTGTGTATGTGTATCAGTGTGAATAAAAATGAATGGAGAGCCCACAGTATAAACAGTGCTCTACACAAGGTGTGTGTGGAGTGAGAGGGATATAAATGGTGTGGGTGGGTGTGGAAATGTGAGAGTTTGTAGCACAACTAAAAGTGTGTGTGGATACTATGTGGTCCCTATTGGTGTATATGGATGGAAAAATAAGGAGTATTAGTATGTGTGAGAGACAGCTGTGTGTGCATACATATAGCACAGTATGTACAGACATGGCCTTAAGCGCTCATGGGAAGAGAGTTCGCTAGTGTCAGTAATGACTCATAAAATTTCGATCTCTGTTTAGGCCACTGCTAAGTGTCCCGAACAGTTGCATAAATTTGTATTCATGCAACCGTCTCTCTTTCGGGGTTTTAAGATTACCTTTGAGTATGGCAACCCTCAGATCGTTCATCTTATGGCCAGAGTCAGAGAAATGTTCGCCAACAGGACTGTCTCTTGTTCCGCGTGTGATGCTGTGGCGATGCAGGTTCATTCTCTTGTTTAGCCCCTGTCCTGTCTCACCTATGTAGTAGCAGCCCCCTGGGCATTTCATGCACATGATGAGGTACACGACATTGCTGGAGGAACAGGTGAACCCTCCTCTGATTTTGTATTCCCGATTCTTGTGTGGTATTTGTATTGTGTCCGCTGTGTAGAGCATTGCGCAGGTTTTGCATCTTGGGTCCTGGCATGGTTTTGTCCCGCATTCAGTTGTACTGCTGAATACTTTACTCCTCACCATAATATTCTTGAGATTATGGGGTTGTCTGTATGATAATAAGGGTGCTTCAGGGAAGACCTGTTGCAGTCTTGTATCTTCCTGGAGGATGGGTTGTAGTTTCCTGGCGATCTTGCGTAGGTCTCCTAGGTGTGGGTTATATGTGACCACCAAAGGAACCCTGTCGCTTGTCTCCTTCTGTTTGTATTCAAGGAGATCAGGGTTCCTTTGGTGGTCACATATAACCCACACCTAGGAGACCTACGCAAGATCGCCAGGAAACTACAACCCATCCTCCAGGAAGATACAAGACTGCAACAAGTCTTCCCTGAAGCACCCTTATTATCATACAGACAACCCCATAATCTCAAGAATATTATGGTGAGGAGTAAAGTATTCAGCAGTACAACTGAATGCGGGACAAAACCATGCCAGGACCCAAGATGCAAAACCTGCGCAATGCTCTACACAGCGGACACAATACAAATACCACACAAGAATCGGGAATACAAAATCAGAGGAGGGTTCACCTGTTCCTCCAGCAATGTCGTGTACCTCATCATGTGCATGAAATGCCCAGGGGGCTGCTACT